>NC_059303.1:3362859-3402859 GCF_017591435.1 Portunus trituberculatus
GGAATGATTGGCATGTAGGGGCTGGAGAGAGAGAGAGAGAGAGAGAGAGAGAGAGAGAGAGAGAGAGAGACTGCAACTAATGGCTTCTTGTATCATTGTATTCTTGTATTATTGTGTGTGCAATTTTTTTACTGTTTAGATTATATTACTGATTTATATTGTACAATGCATTTCTCATGTACTAATATTCTGCCAAAGATAGATCTCGGCATCTCACCGTGCACTTTTGGCAACTTACAATGCCATGTAATATTAACTTGTAAATAAGAGAGAGAGAGAGAGAGAGAGAGAGAGAGAGAGAGAGAGAGAGAGAGAGAGAGAGAGAGAGAGAGAGAGAGAGAAAGAGAAAAAATACATAAACAAATAATTTCCCTTCCCGAAATTAGATCATTCTAAGATTAAACTTTGAAGCAATATCTCGTCTTCATGTAGATTACTATGGTGTTTTGTTTATTGCCTTCAACCTGGATGGAGAGAGATAAAAATAGAGACAAACAGACGAACGCTTCCTCTCACTTATCTGAAATTATATCGCTGTGAGATCAAACTTTCAACACACATCTTTTCTTAGGTGTATATTATTACCTTCTATTAGTTATCGTTTTTCACAGTGCTAGACGGAGAGAGAGAAAAAAAATATGTAGTCAAACAGATAGACCCTCTCTCCCACATCACTGAAATTAGATCACTGTGAGACCAAACTTTCAAGATATATTTTCTCTTAGGTGTAAATGATCACCTCGTATTATTTATTATATTCAGAAAACTGGAAGGGGAGAAAAAAAAAAAGACAAGCAGATGATCCTTCACTCCTATCGTCACTGAAATTCGATCACTGATGTCAAACTCCAACTTCTTCTCCCTCAGGTATAAGTTATCATTATACCTTACTTATTGTAGTGAGACAGTTGCAGGAAGAAGAACACGAAGGGGAAAAAAAAGATAGACAGACAACCCGCCACTCCTCGCAGCACTGAAATTAGATCATTCTGACGTCGAACTTTCAAGAACTCAAACTTTTCTGAGGTGTAAATTATCATCATGTATTATTTATCGTGTTTAGAGAGCTGGAGGGAGAAGGAAGAGGAGAAGAAGAAGAAGAAGACGAAGGATTTTCATAAGGAATTACAATGGATACCAAATAATAACATACCTTTAGATTCCTCTGGGGTGTCTGATTACCTCCAGTTCAGCTTAATAGAGGAAGAATAAGAAGGAAGTCGAGGAGCAAGAGGAGGAAGAATGAATACCACAGTTAAATTCAGTAGTGAAGAAAACAAGAATGAAGAAGAGGAGGAGGAGGAGTAGAAGCAGGAGGAGAAAGAGGAGGAGGAAGAGATGGAAATGTATCGTCATGGTGATTATAAATATTAGTGTGTATTTGAGTCCCATTATTCTGTCAGTGTCGCTAAGGTGGAGTATTTGAAGACTCATGATTTGTTCGCTCCTCACCTTAGTATTGTGGCGAGAAGTGAAGTGTTGCAGCCGCGAATCAGGAAGTTTAAATAAGAAGTAATATAGCGTGACTGAGAGAGAGAGAGAGAGAGAGAGAGAGAGAGAGAGAGAGAGAGAGAGAGAGAGAGAGAGAATTATAGTCTGCTAGAACAAAAGTAATAATCTTCAACTTTTTCACCACACTACTATTTCTCTTACAAGTAAAAGTCAAAAAAAGTATTCGCTGAAAGATTTCTCCTCTTCGTCCTCCTCCTCCTCCTCCTCCTCCTCCTCCTCCTCCTCCTCCTCCATTTATAACATATCTTATTACAGACTTGTTCTTCTATATCCTGTTTTACTCCTTTTTTTCTTTCATTCCTTTTATTGATCCTCTTTACCTGCTTCCTTTACTTCTTACTTCATTTTTCACCGCTGCTCTTTCTCCTCCTCTTCCTCCTCCTCCTCCTCCTCCTCCTTCAGCCAATTACTCCTAATTATTCCTGGGGCAACCAATCTTTCCCCCTCCCGTCAACAAAGTAACTGAGCGGCGGATCTTTTGCAAATGAATGGCCGAACCGTTTTGTGAATCCGTAGAAATCCAGAGTCTAATTTCAGCGTCGAAAGAGTGAAGCAAAAGAGTCGGAATTAATCAGCCACCCTCGCACCACCACCACCACCACCACCACCACCAAAAAATATTACCAGTGATGGAACAGAGACAGAAGGAAAGAGGGAGAAGAGAGATGGTTGGGGGAGTTAAGAGAAGGAGGCTTACTTGTGGCAGGGAGGGAAACAAGAGTGAAAAGAGAACTGAGAAAAGGAAGTTTGTTGAATGGGGTATATATATTTTATTTGTGGGGAAAGGAAAGGAAAAGGAACAAAAAAAATGGGGGTTTTGAGTGATTTGCCTATGTGGGATGAAGGAATAGAAAAAAAAAAGCGTATATTCAGCTTATGGCAATGAAAGAGACCAGGAAAGAGGAAGCGAAGGAGTATCTCGTAAAAATAGTAGTAAGTATAAGAAAATAAAAGATACTAGAAAAATAAGTTGGTTTGTGATGCAGAGGCAAGGCGAGACAAATCTGAAATACTTATGTAAAGAAACATCTATTAAAATTATAAAAAGAGAGAGATAGAAAGTAAATCAATATACGACGAATAAAAGAATAGAAGAAGACATAAATGGAAGAAGTTTTAATAATGAGGAAAAGAGGAAAATAAAAGGAAAAAAACAATATGAAAACAACAAATATGAGAAACAATAGAAAGAAATCACGCAAGAAATAGCAAAAGAAAAGAAGGGAAGGGAAGGAGGATGGAGATAAAGGAAAAAGAGAAGAGAAAAGGAACAGAGAAAACTTAGTAAAGAAAGGAAAATGAAAAGACGTGAATTTGTTTGTCCTTTACACGTGCAGGTTTATGCTATAACGACCTCCCCGTGTCCTTTATGTCCTTTAGGCGTAAATAATGTGTTTTTAATCAAGTAACAACGAAGCAGAAAGTATTTTGAGGCACTTGAAAGAGGAGAAAGCAACAGTCCATTAACTCTGGCATAGGAGAATAGATCGAGATATTGCAACGAGAGAGAGAGAGAGAGAGAGAGAGAGAGAGAGAGAGAGAGAGAGAGAGAGAGAGAGAGAGAGAGAGAGAGAGAGAGAGAGAGAGGGGTGGGTTATCTTAGGTTTCCTGTGTGTGTGTGTGTGTGTGTGTGTGTGTGTGTGTGTGTAAGAGTCTCTGTACTCGGGAATCTACATGTTTTTCCTTGCCCACTTCCCGTTCAGGTGCGTGTGTTTATTAACTCCGAAATAATATATTTTTTTTAGCTAAGGTGGAGGTCGGAAAGGGGAGGAGGGAGAGGAGGAAGAGTAGGAGGAGGAGGAAGAGAATCCCCTCCAGCCTTCCAGCATCCACACCCTCCCTTGCACTCACTCCCCCTAGCACTCCTAACCCCACCACCCAACCCCACCCTTACCAGTGCAGCCTTACCTTCCCCTCCCATCCCTGCTCCTCCTCTCCCTCCCATCCCTTCCCCTCCCCACAAATTACCGCGGCTGGAAGGTGGCTGGAGTGAGGGGAAATTTATGGGAGACAAGTTGGGGGCTGTTCATATTTTAGCCGCTGCGTTTCTCTCTCTTGCTTATATTTCCCGGCGTATTTGTAGCAGGTGGTGAAGGTACCTGCTCCTGCCTCAAGTACGGCCTGCTTCGGGATGGGCGGGGGCGTCTGCTGGGATCTACTGGCGTCTACTCTACGTGTGGAAGCTTGTTAGTCTTAGTAGATGCGTGAGGGTTGTCGGTTGATGCTCCAGGTTTACTCTATCGTGTTTCATTGGTGTTTTGTGTGTTTTTCTCTTTTTTGTAGCGGGAGAAGTAGAGGGTGTGATAGAAAGAGGTATAGAGTATAGGATGTGTTTGAACTCAAGATTCTTTTTTTTTTTTTTTCTTATTTTTAGTACATGAAGGAAAATTTGGCCCGTCAGCGTTACTTCACTTCCTTTACCTCCAAAATAGTACAAAACGCGAGGGAAACTCACCACCTCACGTGCCAGAGTGAGAGTGTGAGCAGCGGAAGGCGTTACCGCGATATTGTCCTGTACTTACGTCCACGTCCCTTCACCGCCAGGTTGACCCGCGACACCCCCACCACCACAACCACAGCCGCCACACCACAACCACCACCACCACTACCTCTTCCCTGTTTTCCCTCCTCGCTCACGGCCACGGAAGGTAAATCTCTTCCTCTCCTCCCCGGAATATCCTACTCCAAGGCGCAATTTCGGGATCTGCCAAGGCTAGGGAATAAATCTCTTAGTTTACCACATATTTCGGAGAGTTATTGGGTTGAGTGGTGGTCTTTTCAACTCGCTGGCGGGCGGCGAGGAGGAGGAAAGAGCGTCGGGCAGACGTAAACCAGCACAACGGGATACAGGCATTAGCTTCTAGGGAAACCTCTAATGAGAAGTTAGCATGGGAGGTTTTCTGTGAAATTTATTATTCAATTTGCTTACACGTGGAGTTGTCAGGTTTATCGCCTCTGTAAATATTAAAATTCCCCCACTCCCCCTTTTTTTTCCCTCAGTCTATTCATTAGGCTGGAGCTTCCCCGCTGTGCCCCACCCTCCTCTCCCTCCCTACCCCTCCTCTCTCTCCACTCCTTCCTCTCTCTCTCCTCCTCCCTCCCTCCCTCCATTTTTGTATCAGTTTCTCTGTGACTTTTATGTGATTTAAGCGTTTGTTCTTTCCCTTCGCCTTGTAGCCTTGGTTGCTCCTCCTGCTGCTGCTACTACTGATGATGATGATAATGATGATAGCGATGATGGAGGAGGAGGAGGAAGATTGGAGGATTGATGATGTTGATGATGCACTGCCGCACCTGTTCTCTTTTATTGTCAATTGTGTTTCTCTGTTCTTCTTCCGAAACCTCTTAGAATGTAATAAATCCTACAAGGAGACATAGAAGAAGAAAAGAAGAAGACAATAAAAAGTAGAGAGCAGGAACAAGAAGACACGAAAGAAGAACAAGAGAAAATAAGAGACATTTCCATCACGATACATTCCAAACAAGACACAAACACACGAAAAGAAACAAGAAGAGGAAAAGAAAGAAAAAGAGAAAGGTATTAACATCTTCAGTACCATGACACGTTTTCCTATTCATTCTGCTCACTATTTGGTGGTTTTGTACAGCTTCAGAAACTTAGGCGGGGATTAAAACAGTGAACAATCTGGCCATTAATCTTCTGACCTCCATAGACCCTTTCTAATGTCAATAAAATCGTCTAATCACACGCAAAACGTAAGGTAAAAATGCGTTCCAGTACTGAAGAGATTAAGAGAATATGAGAAGGAGGAGGAGGAGGAGGAGGAGCCTGCATTGGTGACAAACTCCCGCCGGTGGAGAGAGTGACACTGAGGGATTATTCATGATTACTTCAATAATACATCACACCAATTTACCACTCACCCCTCCCGCGTGAGTTATGATGGGCGCGCGGCCTTCTGAAGGGCAGGGATGGGAGGCTGACCAAGCAGGTAGTGACGGGCGCTCCCTAAAAACTCTTCCTCAAGTAATTGGCTGCTGATTTGAAGGTGCTAATGAGTCTGGGGTGGTGGCGGTGGTGGTGGCAGTGATGGTAGTGGTGATGGTGTATGAATAGTTAGAGTTGTGGTAGTGGTAGCAGCAGCAGCATCATCATCAGTAGTAGTAGTAGTAGGAGTAGGAGTAGTAGTAGTAGTAGTAGTAGTAGTAGTAGTAGTAGTAGTAGTAGAATGGGAAAAGGAAGAAGAAAAGAAAAGATAAAAGAAGAAGAAGGAGGAGGAGGAGGAGGAGGAGGAGGAAAAAGAAGAATGATAATTATAAGTAAGGACAACACGAAATCGCTAATAATGATTAAAAATAATAATAATAATAATAATAATAATAATATTAATAATAATAATAATGACAATAACAATAAACAAATAACATATATATACATGCATCCCTTTTTAAACCAATCAATCAACGAATCACTCAAAAGTAAAAAGCAAACACTTACAACAAATAAATAGATATATAACGGTTTACTTTATATAACACCAACACTCTTCATTTAGTCACCTTTGTATTCAGGGGACGATGTCAGTGAACCAGAAAGAAAACCAAACACAGACACAACAAAGACACGCACGTATTTAAGATCTGGGGCCGTAAAGAACTAAGATCTCGATCCTCATTCCGTAAGATCATTCCCTTATCAGTTCATTTATGTCTCAGAATATAAATTATGTAACTTACAACATATGCATCATTCATTATTAATAGTAGTAGGAGTAGTAGTAGTAGTAGTAGTAGTAGTAGTAGTAATAGTAGTAGTAGTAGTAGTAGTAGTAGTAGTAGTAGTAGTAGTAGTAGTAGTAGGCAGTAGTAGTAGCAGTAGTAGTAGTAGTAGCAGTAGCAGCAGCAGCAGTAGCAGCAGTGGTGGTAGCAGCAGCAGTAGTAGTAGCAGTAGCAGTAGTAGCAGCAGCAGTGGTAGCAGTAGCAGTAGTAGTAGTAGCAGCAGTGGTGGTGGTGGTGGTAGTGGTGGTGGTGGTAGCAGTAGCAGCAGTAGCAGTGGTGGTAGTGGTGGTGGTGGTAGTGGTAGTAGTAGTAGTAGTAGCAGTAGCAGTAGTAGTAGTAGCAGCAGTAGTGGCAAGTGGTAGCAGTAGCAGTAGTAGTAGTAGTAGTAGTAGTAGTAGTAGTAGTAGTAGTAGTAGTAGTAGTAGTAGTAGTAGTAGTAGTAGTAGTATTTGGCCTTCCTCTTTTTGTTTGGGTGGAGTTTGGGTATGTCTGAGTCTTGCGGCAGAAAGGCACAAAGGAACAAGAGCAACAACAAGAATTAGAATACGAACAAAAAATAGAAAATAAAGTGCAATAGCAAGGTTAAAGAGAGTTACCGTGGTTATGGTGCCATTGATTAAAGCAGTAACAAGCACTGAACGTGTCTTTGCAACTGGTAACGAAAGCAAGGCAAGAAAAATAATGGTAAGAAAGAGAAGGAAAGCAGTAATGGTAATGAACGTCAGGATGTAAGAAAAATTCAAATAAAAGAAATAAATACAGTAAGAGAACATAAGCCAAAAAGAAAGCATAAGAATATAAGCAAATAAAATAAGCTGCAAGTTGTCATCAGCTCTGCATGTGGCGGTCCCTGTGTCTTACCTTCCTATTTCCACTATCATCTAAAAAATTACCTGATCTTTTGAAATCCTCTAATGACTCTGCTCTAACTGACTGATTACTGAATCTATTTTAAAACCATGCACGTCCTTCCAATGTTTATTCTTTATTCAACTTAAGCTTCAACTCATTTTGGTCCTATCCGGATTACTGATTCGAAATATGCTTAACCCTTTGAGTACCATGATGCGTTTCCATATTCATTTTGCTTACTCTATGTTGGTTCTATACAGCTTCAGAAACTTCAATAAAGTGGTCTATTCGTACACAAATATCTGAAAAAAAAAATGTGTCCCAGTATTGAAGGGGTTAAAGTATCAACGAAGCGAAAAGAATACAAGAGGAGAAACGTAGTAAGGACAAATTGCTAAACTACAGACAATAATGAATGACAAAACAAACAGAAAACGACATGAAAAGAGAAGATACACCAAGAGAACACAGAAGGATGACAGAGTAAGAAGCGTGACTCCGAACGTGACTCCCACAAGTAGTCATGGAGGGGTGAAGAGAATGAGTGCACGCGCGGGTCCATCATCCATAACTGAGTCTCATCTGGCGCTGCATTTGACTCCGGTGAGGACGTGATGTATCATGTCCTCTCCCCCACCCATTTATTCTCCTCTGTCACCACCGTTGCCAACACCCACGCGCCCACTCCTCACTCCCTTTACGGCTTGACGAAGAAACGCATTGGACTTTCCCCTTTCCTTTAATAATCACAGTAAAACGTCGTCCCGTGGTCGCCTCGCAGTGTTAGACGTGAGAGCGGCGCGATGTAGGTCATGAGTTTGTGTCGCAGCACCCAACCTCTGTTTTGGACGTGTTGGCAGCGCTGTTTGTCTCCTGCCGATGGAAGTCCTCCTCCCCGAGACGAATTGCCCTGTCAATCAAGTGGTATTGTGGGCAGGCCTTTGTCTAGGTGGCGGTAGTGGGTGGTGGTGGTGGTGGTGGTGGTGATGTGGTGGAGATGGAAGTGAAGGTGGAAGGACTAACCGCCTCTCTCCTTTTCTCTCCTGTTTCCACTTCTCTCTTATTCCATGTCACTTTTTCCACTTGTTTGTCTTCTCATGTGGACTGGGATTTGTTACGAAGAAATAAAGGGATTAATGGTGCATGTGACGCCTTTTTAAAACGAGAGAGAGAGAGAGAGAGAGAGAGAGAGAGAGAGAGAGAGAGAGAGAGAGAGAGAGAGAGAGAGAGAGCAAAGCGTGCATCATCATCACTCTCATCAGGTGTTATGATTCCACGCCAGGAGTATCATAGAGTGGAGTAGTTGAGGTTGTTTCTATATGATGGTTTGTCTCTTTTTACGTGTGTCCTTTATGCATTGAGCTATTCTTTAATTCACTGCGTCACTATTTTTCTCTCCCTTCTTCTCTTTCATCGCTTGATTCATTTATCCTTACTTTTATTTCAGGAAGTATCATTTAACAACCCAGTAAGCACACACACACACACACACACACACACACACACACACACACACACACACACACACACACACACACACACACACACACACACACACACACACACACACACACACACACACACACACACACACACACACACACACACACACACACACACACACACACACACACACACACACACACACACACACATCAAAAACAAATTAACAGCAACCAAACAAACTTCTGTGCCTTTGTCCTTCCCTTCATCTGGCCACCACACACACACACACACACACACACACACACACACACACACACACACACACACACACACACACACACACACACACACACACACACACACACACACACACACACACAAAGCTCAGCCAACCTCAGGTCAATTTGAGTCTCCAAGTTTCATTCTATTGGCAGTTTACTCGGGCCCTCCACCTGGCGTCGAAGTTGAAATTGGTTCGTCTCAACTCATTAGTCGCACAATACCTGCGACACGCCGACCGACTCGTCATCTGCTTCCTAATTAACATACACCAACTTGATCAACGTCGCCAGTCACCGAAATTGCACACCTATGGATTCTTGAGCTGCCAGACGCCGCTATGGAAGATTAAGTGGGAGAGACGACGAGGGAGGGAGAGAAAGACGTAAAGTTCTCGTAAGGTAGAATAGGTGAGAGGTACGTAACCAGGAACAACGACAGAATGTAATGTAAATGTAAATAAGAGTGTCGTTAGATAAAAAGCAAGTTCAATAAAAAATAAAGGGTATAGAGGACTTAAAGTAACACGTGTCCGTATGTTGAAGAGCGAAAGAACTTCATGGTAATTAGGAAGGAAAGGAACAGAATTAAATAGAGGAAATGGATCGAAAAGAAATTTGATAGAGATGTTGTCCTCGAGTGTTGTGCAAGTTGCAAAATACGCAGAAAAGGAAACAAAAAAATAGTTTTTCGTATAATGAAGGGAGCGAGTTAAAGGAAGTGGAGAATAGCACAGGTAATACAGGAGAGAGAGAGAGAGAGAGAGAGAGAGAGAGAGAGAGAGAGAGAGAGAGAGAGAGGGTAGCAGAAATATTTGTGATAGAGTTCTACAGGAATATGAAATTGAAAGAGGGACGCAAAAATTAAGAAAGGATGTTTGCAATTAGAAAGAAGGATAATTTAGGAAGACAGAAAACATTAGAAGAACTAACAGTGGCGCGAACATAGTTAGAGAAGCCTTTAGTGAAAGAAAACAAAAAGAAGCATAAAAAGTAAGAAATATGTTCACAATTTAAAAAGAGGAGAATAAAAAAAAGCAGAGACAAGGAATTATTTATATCTCGTAGGAAACTGAAGGTGGAGACGAATGTTGTAAAGATAGACAGTGAAGAAAAGATGGTGATGCAAAGGGAGAAAAAAAAAACATAGATAAAAAGGGTTGTGTTGGTGATGGTAGTGGTGGTGGTGGTGGTGGTAGTGTTCATGGCGGGACTGAAGAAGGAAAACGAGTCAGTGAAAAGAAATTAGATTGTAAGAGTGAGTTAAAGATAAGAAATAAATATAAAAAAGGATTTATGAAGCCGTACGATAGAAACTGTAGGAAAAGGAAGGAGAAGGAAGTTTAGAAAGAATTATATAAAGACTTGATGCAGAGAGAGAGAGAGAGAGAGAGAGAGAGAGAGAGAGAGAGTCCTATGGTAATTAGATGAAAAAAAGGGAGGGGAAGTTAATTACACGATGAGACTCAAGGTGAAGTCGGAAGTTTGATGGTGAGGAGGAGGAGGAGGAGGAGGAGGAGGAGGAGGAGGAGGAGGAGAAGAAAAAAGAAGACGAACAAGAGAAGGAAGAGGGGAAGAAAGAGAAAGAAATCATACGTAAGAAACGAAAAAAAAAATACGAACAGGTAACCAGGCAGACCACACCTGAAAATTCTAACTAAAACACACACGACTTCACCACCACCACCACCACCACCACCACCACCACCACCACCTCCTCCTCCTCCTCCTCCTCCTCCTCCTCCTCCTCCTCCTCCTCCTCCTCACCTGCGGCCTTCCTCCTCTCCCGTGTCGTAGGTCCCACAACCCCAAGGGAGCCGCCACGTCAGGGGTCGCAGCCACCCGAACCTTTGATCATTGCAAACTTGATCTTATTACACTGACGAAGGGCTCGACCCGTGGCTTGGGGGGCTTCGGGGTCTTCGGGGGGTTCTCCAGTCCGCCATGCTAAGGGAGGACCGGGGGAGGGAGGAAGTGAGGAATAAAAAAGAGAAGGGTGAGAGGGAATGCCTTGCCAAGTATATGTGGTTTTGTGTCTCTGTGTGAAAGATACAGGTGCGCTATGTTGAATAATCTTACGCCTGGAATAAAGAGTGAGGAATGTTATAAATGCAGGTATAGAAAGTTAGGAATTGAACCTTCATTGCTACTAGGAAGGTAAGGTTATGGAAGGTTGTCAGTAAAGGAAGTGAGGAAGGAAATAGAGAAGGTAACTTAGGAGGCAAAAAAAAAAAAAAATATATATACCGTATTGCATAAAATAAGGATGTGGATGATGAAGGTATAGAAAAAAAGATAGGAATGTGAGTTAGTGCCGCATGCTGCTATATACACTCTTAACCATGTCTACACTTAATCCTGTAGGAGTTTGGAAAGACAGAGAAAGCAGCGTGAGTTAGTGTGACATGCTACTACATCCCTTACCATATTTGTACTTAACCTCGTAAAAGTTAAAAAAGACAGGTAGAGCAGTATGAGTTAGTGTGACATCCTAGTACGTACACTGCTGGCCATATGTGTACTTAACCTCATGAAAGTTCAGAAAGAAAGGGAAAGCAGTGTGAGTTAGTGTGACATGCTGCTACACTCTTAACCATTACACTTAACCAGGTAGAAGTTTAGAAAGACAGATAAAACAGTGTGAGTTAGTGTGACGTACTCCTACACTGCTAACCATCTTTACTTAACCTCGTAAAAGTTTAGAAAGACAGTGTGAGTTAGTGCGACATGCTATAACGCTGCTAACCATTTCCACACTTAACCCCATACCGCGTCAGTGTCAGTGGTCACTTGAATTATGCAGCAGCAGCACATCGTACCCTTGAGAGCCGAGCAAGCAACTAGACAAACACGCAAACACGCCCTGTAATGTACGTCCAGCGGGGAAAGGTGATCATGTTACGTTATTATGGTGGGTGTCGCCTCATGTCTAATCAAACCGACTCTTCGCCGCCGTCAGGAAGCAAGACGTACTCAGAGAACCCACTTCGTACTCTGCCACCCGTCACTCCGTCGCTGTAAATTCGCCCTCAGGTTTGGCCATGTCTCGGAATCGGGATCTTGGGTGTGGGTGAGGTGCTAGCTGCGAGGTTTGGAGGTTAGGGTGCGGGTTAAGGGGTGCGGGTGGTGGTGGGTGTGAATGTTAACGAGAGGGGATACACGGTGGAGGACAAGATGGGAGACACGCACCGTGAAAGTAACGTCCTAAATACGATATCTACTAAAGAAGAAGGGGACAAAAAATAGATGAAGTGTTCGTGTTCTCATGATAAGCAAGTTTGATTTTATGGGTACTCTCAGTTTGTTTTCTTTTTTTTCTTTTTTTCATAGTTATCCAAAAAAAATGGCGACGCTAAAGTGAATATTCTAGTAAATGTCAAGCCTGGTGTTTTTTTTTTTTTTTTTTTTATACTGTACATTTACGGAAAGCACCTCGCTACTAAAAATTTATATTCTTGCTGTCTTAAGTAATGTCAGCTTCATGATTCCGCTTCGCTTGTCACCTCGTATGGTTAGAAAAATTACTAAAAGATCCACGAAATAAAAAGTTAAGAAGAAATACAGCTTTCTCTCTCTCTCAAAAAAAAAAAAAAAAAAAAAACGGATTGATTCATTGACTGATTGTTTGATGTAAGACTGCACCACAACAGGATCATATGGTGCTGCGAAACATACTTAAGAAAAGAATAACCTTAATTCCCCGCCACAAATAAAAAAAAAGATTGATTGATTGACCGACTGATTGATTAAAGAAGCTGCAACAAAGACACCGCTTAAAACTACAAAAAAAAAGAGCTAAACGGAAAGAACAATACAAAAAACCTCCTCCCCCACCACCACCACCACCACCATCACCACCACCCAAAAAAAAAAAAAAAAAATCACCAGATACGTACGTGAAAATGCCAGTCACAAAAGTTTAACCTTCCGCCGACATTTCAAGAGCTCATCAAAAATCCCATTTCGCGGCCACACTTCAAAGACCGCCCGCCGGGAGCTAGATGGTGCCCACCTCCCGCCTCCTTTGACTAACCTGAAGGATCCCCCGACTTCCTCCTTCTTATTCTTCTCCTCGTCCTTCCCCATCCTCCTTCCGTATTTCAGAGGCGAGTTCCATCCATCTATCCAGCCAGCCAGCCAGCCATTCATCGATCCATCCACTCACTAGCAGGAATCAAAAAGGAAGGTAAGGAAGCTTTGAAGGAAGGATCTGACTTTCTCCTGAATAAATGGAGAAAAAAAAGGAAAGTAGAAGTGAGTGAAGAATGAAGAGTAACTGCACCAAGAGAGAGAGAGAGAGAGAGAGAGAGAGAGAGAGAGTCTGTGTTGAGAGAGAAAGAAAATGAATATTAAAGAAAAGAACGGAAAAGAATAAAATGAAAGGAAATGGAAGGAGGGGAAGAAACTGAAGAGGAACACGAAGAAGAGGAGAAAGATGAAAAAATGGAAGAAGAAAAAAGGCAAATAGGAAGTACAAGGGGAAAACCTGAGAAACTAAATATAAAAATAAAAAATATTCAGGAACAGAAAGAGAGAGAGAGAGAGAGAGAGAGAGAGAGAGAGAGAGAGAGAGAGAGAGAGAGAGAGAGAGAGAGAGGTGGAGAGATGACATTAAGAGCCATAGAACAAGAGAAACCATGAAGACGACAAAAGTAATATATTTTTAAATTCCCACAAGAAAAGCAAATTAAACAAGAGAGGTAGTGGGGTCAACGAGACGAAGAAAGAGAAGAGGAGAATGAGAAAAAGAAACCAGTATAAGAAAAGGTGAAAATTATCCACACAAACAAAAGCAAAATAAACAAAAAAAAAAAGTAGCAGCAGAAGCAAGAAGAGGAGGAGGAGGAGGAGGAGGAGGAAAAAAAAGTGTCCACACAAAAAAGGCAAATTTAGCAAGAGAACCAGTAAGAACAGTCAAAGGAAGAAGAAGAGGAGGAGGAGGACAAGGAGGAGGAGGAGGAAGAGTAGCAGGAGATGGAGGAAGAAATACGAGGGGCGCGAGGCGGAGTGGCGGGAGGGGATGACGTAAGGGTCGCCTCGGACAGTTTTCAACAGATACATCATGTTCTTCATTATGAGCCGTGTGTGCGGAGCCGCGTTGCCAAACACACAGCATTACATCCAATAACACGGGATTAAAATCGATGGGGTTTAATATCAATTTTATCGACATCGTAAACCCGTCGCCCCATCTTAAAACTAGTCGACTCCTGCCTTATCTAATTATCGAAGCTAATTAACTGAGGCGGACGACAGCCATGCCTCCCTCGCCCCGAACTCAACTTAACCAGGAGGGAATGACGTGTGGCGAGGCACCGACCGACCGAGAAGGGCTTGCGCTAGTGTGTGTGTGTGTGTGTGTGTGTGTGTGTGTGTGTGTGTGTGTGTGTGTGTGTGTGTGCGATGGTACAGTGAGGTCTTTAAAGTTGTAAATTACGTTCGGTTTTGTTAGGTTAGGTTACTTTAGGTTAAGCTAAGAGAGTTTCCAGTGGTGGTTGTGGTGGTGGTGATGGTGATGGTAGTTGTAGTAGTAGTAGTAGTAGTAGTAGTAGTAGTAGTAGTAGTAGTGGTAGTAGCAGCAATAGTAGAGTCAGCTGTTCTTGTTCATTTTGTAGTGGTCATAGTAGTAGTTGATGTTTATATTGTAATAAAAGTAGGTGTTGATTGTGGTGGTAATAGTAGTAATAGCCTGCAGAATAGTAATAGTCAGAGTAGTAATGAAATGCACTATCTCTGCAGCAACCACATTTCATTTATTTCCATTTACCACACTCTATAAAATCAATCTATTATACATTTGCTTATTTTCCGTCACTAGTAATGGCTTATCTGTTCCATCAATCCCACAGCTTATAATTCCTTCCCTTCTCGCATCTTCGCCCTGTCATAGAGGAGGAAAAATGCAAGTTACGGGATAAGTGAGAATGTAATAGGAGTTAATGGTTTAGTGTTTTAATGGGAATCTACCACTTTATACTTTTAATGGTGAATAATGGATGCATGTGTGTAGGAGTGGATAAAGCGTAGAGAGAGAGAGAGAGAGAGAGAGAGAGAGAGAGAGCATTATAGCATTCCTACTAATTATTTGTTAGGAAATATACATAAAAAAAAACACTAATATGTACCACTAATATACAGAAAATGTGAGGGCGTATGGATGTCAATTTGTATGCCTGCTCGTGAGTGCTTGTGTGTGTGTATGTATGTGTGTGTGTGTGTGTGTGTGTGTGTGTGTGTGTGTGTGTGTGTGTGTGTGTGTGTGTACTTCATTCATCCCACTCCCCCAGCGTTATATACAGTTCATTCATAACCTACGTACACATAGCAGACAACAAAAGGAGGAAGGAAGGAAGGATGGAGAGCAAGTTTCCCTCACTTTTTGAATCCAGGAGCGAAAGATTCAATGGAGTCCAACTTGAAATAAACTTAAACTTGCTCCCGAAGACGCCGATTGTTTGCTGGAGAAAGAGAAGAGAGTGGGAAGACGGAGAAAGAGAAAGAGAAGATAGATAGAGAGATAGAAAAGAAAGGGGAAAAAAGAACAATGCTGGGAAGATAAAGGAGCAAGGAAGCGAGAGGAGGAGGAGGAGGAGGAGGAGGAGGAGGAGGAGGAGGAAGAGGTCGACGTCTTTCCTTGCTGCAGCGTCTTCGAGAGAGAGAGAGAGAGAGAGAGAGAGAGAGAGAGAGATGGAGGCGGTTGCATGGTGACGCCACATCGATCCTTTCTTGTTGTTGCTTCTTCTGTGGTCTCTCTCTCTCTCTCTCTCTCTCTCTCTCTCTCTCTCTCTCTCTCTCTCCCCATCCTGCTGGTGTTGTTGCCGGCAATGCTCAGTAGTCCCTCCCTTTGCTTCCTCCTTTCCTTCCCTCCTTTACCTCCCTTACCTCCATCCCTCCCTCCCCTTCCCTCCATCCCTTCCTCCCAATGTATTCCGTTTTCTGTAGCTTTGAGTGCCGCCACCGCCGCCACCGCTGCCACCGCCGCCGTCGCCGCCACAGCCACAACCACAGCCACAGCCACAGTTGTTATCGGTAATGTCGCTGAAAAGGTTCATATCAGCTATTGGTGTTTGTGTTATCGTTGTTGTTGTTGTTGTGGTTTCCCTTTTTTAATTGTTGTTTATCTTTTTTTTTTTTTTTTTGTGTGTGTGTGTGTGTTTCACTGTTTGATCTGCTGCAGTCTCTGACGAGACAGCCAGACCTTAACCTAAGGAACGAGCTCAGAGCTCATTATTTCCGATCTTCGGATAGGCCTGAGACCAGGCACACACCACACCGGGACAACAAGGTCACAACTCGATTTACATCCCGTACCTACTCACTGCTAGGTGAACAGGGGCTACACGTCAAAGGAGACACACCCAAATATCTCCACTCGGCCGGGGAATCGAACCCCGGTCCTCTGGCTTGTGAAGCCAGCGCTCTAACCACTGAGCTACCGGGCGTGTGTGTGTGTGTGTGTGTGTAGAGGTCTCGTGTGTGTATGTATTTGTGTGCACTGGGTCATTCACGTGAGGTACAGTATTAAACGCCTCTTTGTGATGCGTGGGCGCCTTGAGGGGTGGACAGACTCACAGGGGAAGGAACGAGGGAAGGAGAAAAGAGAGCAGTAAGGAAGTGGAGCAGATGATCTCGTGAGGAAAATAAGAGATTAGAAATAAGTCAGATTAATAGATCGTTTGAAATACAAATAGATAGATAGATAGACCGATAGCTAGATGGATTGAATGATTGAATGAATGACGGATGGATAGATGGATCGATGAATGAATGGAGAGATAGATCAAAATATATACGAGCTAGTGGATCGAAAAATTGGTAAGTAAATAGAAAGATGTTATTTGTCCAGTTTTCTGTCGTGTGTGTGTGTGTGTGTGTGTGTGTGTGTGTGTGTGTGTGGACAATGATATTTTTTTCTCTCATAATCTTTCATCCTCTCCTACCATTTGTCTGTGGTTGTGTGACGATAAAGATGGGAAGTATTCAGAGCACTTTTAAGATAGGATATTGATTGACCTGTATATTTGAATGCAAGTGATGGATTCTTTTAAACTCCCGTCTTTTCCCACTCCCCATGAAATAGTAATCACTTTGAATTATACTGCACATAGCTGTTTGGCAAGTAAAGGTGTACGTGGGTGTAAGTAAATTATTTGAGTGTATTTATAAGTATACTTTAATTAGTGGATAAAATGTTATCTTGATGGTATAGATCGGTATGGGTATGGATGCTTGGCGATGAATTGGAATGACATTGATATTTGATGAACTAACACGAAAGTAAAGACACAAACAATATGCATGTTAGCAATTATGAAGCGGTTTGTATGGTGGTTCACTGTCTGAACACCATCCAGTCCACTATAGAAGCTGTGCGCGGGATTTAGAAAGTTACATCGTATCTTACAAAATAACTTCAGATAGAGGAAAACAGTGGTATATAACTTAACCCTTTCCTCATTCACTTGCAACTCTGAAAACAAAATGGCAAACTCTTTTTCTTTTCATTTTCTTCTCGCACATGCTTATAAAGATCTTAATCACATATCCTAGTGGTATTAATTATTGTTTGGCGCAATGAGAGGGTTAATAAGTGCCGCGTGTAAGCCTCATGACCTCCTGCAGCCTTCCTTATGCTCCTATGTCCTTTAGCTCGTAAACCAGTATTCAGAAGTATTTTGCTCTCACCACGACAATTTTCCATGGCCGCAGAGAAGACTAGCATGGTTTTCAAAGAGTTATTCCTTTTAATAAGCTATAAATATTTCCAGTCCATCACCAGAACAATAAGAATATCCTTAAAAACACGAGTATCTTCAACTAAACCCTTTACAAAGCAGTGATGGTGAGAGAGCAAAGGGTTTCAGAACACAAGCTTACTCCCACCAATCATACCCGCTGGCCTTTATGTTTTTTTTTTATTTATTTATTATTTTTTAAGGAACTAATGATAGAAGTAAAATCATGAATCCATATATAATTTTCTTTTTTTTTTCTTTTTTTTCTTTTTTTTACATGAATATCACTGATCCTCGTGACGTTATTTCTTGGGACGACTGTATATATGAAGGATACTAAAGGTGAAGAAAGGACACAGGTAGGGATTCTTCTCGGGGTTAATTAAGTGTTGACGCAAGACAAGAGTGGGTGTACGTAAGTGTGAGCGTGGGTGTGCGTTTGCCTGAGTGTAGCGAGTAAGAGTGAGAGTATAGGTTGTGTGTGAGTGTGAATGTAGCGAGTTTAGTGTAGTTGTAGTGTGTGTGGGTGTGTTTGTGTGTGTGTGTGTGTGTGTGGGTGTGTGGGTCTAGAAGATGTATGTATAGTGGGTTTAGTGTTTGTGGGTGTAGTGTGTGTGGATGTGGGTGTAGTGATCATTTGTATGGGTGTATTGACTATAGATGTGTGTGTAGGTGTGGGTCAAGTATAGGTGTAGTGGGTTTAGTGTTTGTGGGTGTAGTGGTCTTGTGTGTGGGTGTAGCCAGTATATAGATGTGGGTGTAGGTGTGGGTCTCATTGGTGTAGGTGTGGGTCAAGTGGGTATAGGTGTAGTGGGTTTAGTGTTTGTGGGGTGTAGTGTGTGGGTGTATCCGTGGGAACAAGTGTAGCGGGAGGAGAAGGGTGCATGGCAACGTCCCGATTCCTTCATTGATTTTATGGCCTCGACACCGGGGCGCTCTGAGGCGACGGCCGTCCTCCTCCTCCTCCTCCTCCTCCTCCTCCTCCTCCTGCGCTCCTTCCTACTCCCCCCTTATCCTTGCAGACTCCCATCTCTCTCTCTCTCTCTCTCTCTCTCTCTCTCTCTCTCTCTCTCTCTCTCTCTCTCTCTCTCTCTCTCTCTCTCTCTCTCTCTCTCTCTCTCTCTCTCTCTCTCTCTCTCTCTCTCTCTCTCTCTCTCTCTCTCTCTCTCTCTCTCTCTCTCTCTCTCTCTCTCTCTCTCTCTCTCTCTCTCTCTCTCTCTCTCTCTCTCTCTCTCTCTCATTGTTTCGTTCTCTATAACTTCCTATGTATACTGACATTTATATCGAGTCCTTTTTATTCTGTCTGAAACACACACACACACACACACACACACACACACACACACACACACACACACACACACACACACACACACACACACACACACACACACACACACACACACACACACACACACACACACACACGAAACTGGCTCCCCACACACACACACACACACACACACACACACACACACACACACACACACGTTAGGAGAGGAAGCTGGGAACTATTTACGGAGATTCAGCATAATATAAACGCAAGGCCGAGCACACAGGCTATAAGACTCGTCCTCGGGCGTCACGTAACTGCTGGGAAGACTTAGTGCCTCTCCCTGTGTGGCCAGCATGGTTCCTCCTCCTCCTCCTCCTCCTTCTGACGGCGACGCTGAAGGCGATGCAAGAAGTGACGCTTATATCACCATTATGTCTAGCTTGCCTGTGTGTGTGTGTGTGTGTGTGTGTGTGTGTGTGTGTGTGTGTGTGTGTGTGTGTGTGTGTGAGTGGAGGTGGCGTGTTTTATGGCGTGTTCTTAGAGCGGCTGCTGGTCTGTTATGGCACTTAAAGCTGCTTTGTTTGAGCGAGTGTTGTTCGGTGTCCGCGTAGGAGCGGCTCTGTGTGTGTGTGTGTGTGTGTGTGTGTGTGTGTGTGTGTGTGTGTGTGTGTGTGTGTGTGCGTGTGTGCGTGTGTATGTGTGTTGGGAAAGGCCTGGGCTGTGCTGCTTCAGTGGTGGTGTCCAGGTGGAGTGGATGATGTGCTTGTGGTGGTGAGAGTGGTGAGGGTGACGTGATGACTCAAGGTGTTGGGGAAATAGTAAAGAAACAATGTGAATGTGGTGAAGGAGTGTCTCTCTCCCCTTTATTACCGCGGAGTGAGGGGACGCAGAGAGTGAGTCTGCCATAACTCGCAGCGAGAGGCGAGGCCCGTGGGTCGTGGCTCTCCTGGCCGTCAGCTCCCATTCATCGGGGAAAAGTTGGCAGAGAAAGAAGCTCTTTTAGGTAGAGGCAGCAAAAAGGCGAGATAAAGCGGTTTGTGGATGGCAGTCCCGGTGCAGCATCACTGTTTCCCGCTGCCAGCTGTCGCCAACCAGCTGGTCTCGTCCTTTGGCTCCCGCACCCCCTCCTCTCCTGAAGCCCTTTGATGATGGCGACTGTCATTCCCAGCCGTCTGTCTTTATCTCCAGCGACAGTCAACGTGACCGGCTTTGCTATACGTGCGATATGAAGCAGAAGCGTAGGATGTTCACAGCGGGAGAGGAAATAGACAGAAAGAGAGCGAAAGATTGTTGCGCGGCTGGCAGCGGCGGGCGCCTCAATGTTGGCGGCGACGACGCAGGCGGAGGACCCAAATACAAACGTCTTCATTTCCATATGATCTCCAGATTCTGTGTTTGCACGATTTCTGCCCAATTATTGCAAAGTTCCCACGATTTCATGACCTCCCAGCTGCATGTAACTCTTCCCGCCGTCCGTCTCCGCCGCCACCGGCAGGCCACCGCCCTTGTCCAAGGCCCCACGACAATAATACTCAACAAGGGTCGGAGATCGTTACACGGGCTGGCACTGTGAGAGCCAATAAGCTGACGGCGCCAGGCTTCTCCAGTACATCTGCTACACAAGAAACTTTAAAGAATCCTCCACCATGAACCTGACGGAGATTAGCGGGGAGGGAGAGGTGGGGAGGGAGAGGGGGCGTCTTGAGAATTTGCAAAGGATATTCTCTTGCAAGTATGAAAGTAAGAGCAGAATGGAATATAGCGGCGACTGTCCTTGACTTTCCTTGACTTTCTCTTTGCTCTCTCTCTCTCTCTCTCTCTCTCTCTCTCTCTCTCTCTCTCTCTCTCTCTCTCTCTCCAACTGTATGTAAATGTATGTTTGCCTGAAAAATCTTCAGGGAACATCGGGTCTGTTGGACTAGACTGCCGGCACCGTAATCATTGACATATTTTTCTTCCTTTGTGAAGTCGGGCGGGCGGGCAGGCGGGCGGGCGGGCGGTGGGTGGCGTGGGTAACAGAGTGCGGCTGGCCTGACCGGATGGCACGTGCCGTGATCACATTTTCTGCGCCACACTCTTCTTGCTCTCCTATTGGCTGGTTCTCCTCCTGCCGGGGTCCTTCTGGTACACTCACGCCCCTGTGGACGCACCAATGGGCGGGGTGGCTGTCGCGGCCGGGGAAGGAGAGGGTCCCGGCTCTCGTTAGTGGGGCGGGCGTCCTCCTCACTGGTCTTGGCTTTTGGGACGCGACAGCCACAGCGGGAGCCTCACAGCGATGAGTGTCGTTATGGCCGCATGAGGATCCTTGTTTCCTCCAACCCAAACACTGGCACCCGTAAGAGGCTCAGGCGCGGCTGCAGGAGTGCCGTGGAGGAGGCCACTTCCCTCGAGAGTTGGTCCTTCTCCTCTGGTCTCTTTGTCGCCACTGTTAATGAATGCCGCCAGAAAGACGCTCAGAGTGCCGCTCGTCAGCCCGGCGGCGTTGTCCCTCCACAGGTGATCTTTGTGAGGCAACAGGGCGCCCCTCCCCTTCCCCCCTTTCCCCTTCCCCGTTCCCGCTTCCCTTCCCCCCTTGCCCCTTCCCCTCTCCCTCCCTCTTATCCACTAGGCTCAGTTCTTTTTATTGGCCTGCAAACGGGAAGTGTGTCCTCGGCAGCCAATGAACTACTATGGCCTGAGCTGTGAGGAGTTCATAATTAGTGGACTAGTGTGTGTGTGTGTGTGTGTGTGTGTGTGTGGAAGAGAACGTGAATATTTTTATTTTATCCTTTGGGTTTAGAATACCTGAATACCTACTTAAGACACACGCCCACACTCACGCGCGCTCACACACACACACACACACACACACACACACACACACACACACACACACACACACACACACACACACACACACACACACACACAGATAGATAGAGAGAGAGAGAGAGAGAGAGAGAGAGAAACATATAACCTCTCCATAACATCACACACACTATAAATCTAATAAAACAAACTAACACTTATAACAAATCCACAATCACACCTCACCTCACAACCCACACCACACTACACCTGTCAATCACATCACTAGGCACATCACCACTGTACCATGTTAAATCACTCCTACTCCTCCTCCACCTCCTCTCCTTCCTCCTCCTCTCTCTCTCTCTCCTTCCTGCTTCCTTGCTTCCTGCTCTAAAGTTTTTTTTTCTTTTTTCCTCAATATACTTAGGATTTACCCAGAAGGTCGTCTTGACAACGCTGCAGCAGGTGGTCAGGGGCACGCCGGCCTCCCCTCGCAGTCATCCCTCGCATTGCACATTACATCGATTAAAACAGTTGACGGGGAGCAGTGCAAGCAGGAAAGAGAGTCCGAGGAGAGAGAGAGAGAGAGAGAGAGAGAGAGAGAGAGAGAGAGAGAGAGAGAGAGTGGCTGGCGGGTGTTGACGTTTTCTGCCACCCAAGAAAGAGAGTGATAGAGAGAAAGTAAGGTTGGGATGTGAGGCAAGAAAATAAACCAAGCCTGTCTCATTTCTCTTCCTCACACCTGCACCACATCCTCCCAAGCCCTGCGTAGGTCTCCATATCAGCCTCAGGGACGGAGCAGCACCCTAGAGGCAAACACCACCTCCGTCAGAACAAAGGAATTCAGCCTCTAACGTCGGCGAGTTATTTTTACTCCGGGGCGAGAACTAGAATAGCGAATGCTGCTCCCCGTGCCGTCAGGTGCACACGCTCGCATAATTACAGGTGGACAAGCAGCCTAATTGTTGAACTCACGGGTAACCATCGATCCCATAGTAAGAGCGAGGCCTGCAAGGAGAGCGGGGAGGAGGCGGGGGCAGGGGGCGGGGGGCTCGGGGGCAGCGCGGGAGAGTGACACGTCCCTCTCCCCGCTCTCCCAATCATGGTTACGACTGTGACCGAGGGCGGCGCTAGCACCACTCCCAGCACTCGCCAGCCAGGGTTTATCCCCTCCTGACGACACCCATGCCCGGGCCTCTCCACTTTGCCTCGCCTCCATGGGGCAGGAGTCGCGGCGGAGCGGACCCTGGTGTGTTGCTGGGCGGCGCAGCTCGGCGTGGAGGGCGACTGGGGATCGCTCCCCTGCCGGCGTCATTGTACCTCTGGCAGCTCCGTGGCCGCACCGATCACAATCGTCATGGAATCCAAGAAAAGATGGCGGACAGACACACATTTTACACAGTCGTAGAAACTCGCTTCAACGAATAATCAGGAAGTATTGGTGATGTACTGTCACCGCTGCGGGACTGGGGGGACACATGCCTCCCCTGACGGATGACATACTTACCTGGCCAGTAAAGCTTGCGATTTTTCGTATTTCGTTTATTGATCTCGCGGATGCAAGGTCGTACGGAGATTCTGCGCCGATCACCCAAAGTTTACACAGATTGCAATGGTTGCATATTGCAGATGGCGCAGCTGCTTCCCAGTAGTGGTCTGCAGTGCGCCAGCTGCCTCCGCTCTGCCTGCCACACACGTCACCGAGGCTGCCAGCTGCCGATGAGTACCAGAATAAAAGTTTAAAGAAGTTGTTCATTAGCCTTGACTCCCGCCTTGACCAACCCTACCTCGCGCCCTACCTCATCCTGATCAACCCTGCCTCGCCTGTGTGTGTGTGTGTGTGTGTGTGTGTGTGTGTGTGTGTGTGTGTGTGTGTGTGTGTGTGTGTGTGTGTGTGTGTGCGCTTTGCTGGGAGGCATAATAGCTAATAATCGCTCGCGCTCCGCTCTCAGCACATTTCTGGCGTCTCGTATTGTGTTGCACGGCTTACATTTAACACCAACACAGCATGGGCGAGGGTTCCTGGGAGTGTGCGGCGGAGTGATGCAATATAATGAAGAGCACAGCTATTGGATGCTGCTCAGTGCTCAGGTAGCGAAGGGCTAGAGCTGTGCCTTCATTTAATTAGGCACACATGGGTAGTCAGGCACACGAGGCAGACTCAACAGGTAGGCTGAACGCCGCTCGCACACACCACGCATAAATTATTGCAGGCGTGTACACAGGACGCAGCGAATGTAATCACGCGGACCCTGGTGCAGAAATACATAAAATTAGCTACGAACATCTTTGAGCACGAACTCTCGTATAGAAAAGGCTGTACTCACATGCACACACACACACACACACACACACACACACACACACACACACACACACACACATATTTGCGTATTTGTTTGTTTAATCTACGTATGTTTAATTATATGTATTTATTTATACATGATCTATTTTTATCAATTTACTTATTTATCTTTATTTATGAATTTGTTTGTTTATTTGTTCTGTTTTATTTATTTATCTATTAATTTATTCATTTATATATAAGAACACACACACACACACACACACACACACACACACACACACACACACACACACACACACACACACACACACACAGTACAAGAGGTTGACAGTCATCTCCTCTCTCCTTTCCTCTCCTCTCTCCCATTCTCATTTCCTTCCCTCTCTTCCTGTACCCCGCCCCGCCCCCTTTCACAGAGTGGCGGGCTGGGGTCCGGGAAAGGGGTGGGAGGTGGCAGTGCTCCATCAAGGTGGCTGTGGTGGCAGCGGCAGGTGGGGACGTGGCCGAGGGTGCCCCAGGGAGCGCTCCGCCACACCAACTCTCACTCCAGCCCTCACTCCCACGTCTTCCTCCAGCAGCTTTCCGGAGAAAATACCCACAACTCTCCTCCCGCACCCGCCCCAACACTCTTCCGCACTCCCGCACGCTGTCACGCCGCTCTCACCCGCACCCCGCCCCGCCCCAAGGCCCAGGTTGGCTCGGGGCGAGAGAGAGCATTACCCTCTTAGTTGGTAAGCTCCATTTCCTGCAAGAAGAGGCCGCCAGGATTATAATCACTAACGAAGATGCAGGAGTCTGACGCCAATGCGAGCCGCTCTCCTGCCCCTGTTTTTTTGCCTCTCCGGCTGATAATAAGGCAAAAATAATGAGGTGAGTAGCCGGGTCTGAGAGGGTCTCCCCGGCCACAGGCGCAGACCTCAAGTGGACGATTTTTCTACATCTAGTTAAAGGGATAACGTACTGCCGCGAGCACTCAACGCACCGCCGCCTCGCCTCGCCTTGCCTCGCCATGCAGGGTACACAGAGGGCCTCTCTCACTCACTCCCTTGCCTCTGTGCCTTCTGCTGCTGCTGCTGCTTGTGTGTGTGTGTGTGTGTGTGTGTGTGTGTGTGTGTGTGTGTGTGTGTGTGTGTGTGTGTGTGTTTCATCGTCTTCTCCATCCTCTTCTTCTTCTTCTTCTTCTTCTTCTTCTTCTTCTTCTTCTTCTTCTTCGTCTTTTTCTTCTTCTTTTCTTCTTCCTCATCATCATCATCTTCTTCTTCTTCTTCTTCTTCTTCTTCTTCTTCTTCTTCGTCTTCGTCTTCTTCTTCTTCTTCTTCTTCTTCTTCTTCTTCTTCTTCTTCTTCTTCTTCCTCTTCTTCATCTTCTTCTTCCTCATCATCTTCTTCTTCTTCTTCTTCTTCTTCTTCTTCTTCTTCTCCTCCTCCTTACTTCTTTTCCTCCTCCTCCTCCTCCTCCGCCTTCTTGTGTAACTTTAATTTCTCTTTTATTTTTTACTTACCTCCTGCTTGTGTCTCTTCTTTCTCTTTCTTATCGTCTTTCCGACTCTCCTCTTCCTCCTCTTTATCCTCTTTCCTTTCCTCTTCCTCCTTGTCTAGTGATTTCTTTCTTATTTTATTTTATTCTATTTTATTTTTTTTTTTTTTTTTTTTTGCTAATGTTTTATCCGCTTCCTCTTCCTTGTCACACTGTTTCCCTCCCTCCTCCTATTCTTATCCTCTTACTCCTTCTTTCCCCCCTTTCTCCATTCTCTAACGCCTACTTTTCCCCTCCTTCTCTTTAACCTCTTTTCCACTTGGTCATTCCTCACCCATTCCTCTCCCATTCCTCTCTTCCCTTCTCTCTCTTCCCTTTCCTATCTCCTCCCCATTTCCAACTCCTTCTCCCTCACTTCCTCCTTCACATTCTCACCCATTACACCCTCCCTATCTCCCTCATCCCTCCCGCTCCCCACCTAGACTTCCCTAACTCTTAACACCACAACCCAAGACAACACAAGGCCCAAATACCCTTATGATCCAAATATTTCATCCCTGCGTCCAATCTTTCTCGCGGCGGCAAAGATTTACACGCTTGGTCCAACTTAACGTATGGATCTTAAAAACCGTCAGGCAGTCGCGCCGCCAGAATTTTATCATCCGTAATCCAGGCTAATGACCAGCTGTCACTCCGCTATTGTCCTGGAGTTGATGTGGCGGAGTGCTGGGGAGATAAGCGGCGTGGTGGTGACAGTGGTATAGTGGTATAGTGGTGGTGGTATAGGTGATAGTGTTAGCGGTGGTTTTATACAGTGTGTGTGTGTGTGTGTGTGTGTGTGTGTGTGTGTGTCTCCATCTCAAGCCGCTTCCTGCAGAGTCTTATATACTTACTTGTCTTGCTTTAGGATGGTGTACGCGTATAATAGTGTGTGTTTTTTTTTTTTTTTTTTTCAGGGGTCTGGGTTCGTCTGGGTTGGGTTGAGTTGAGTTCACTTCCCCTCAGTAGCTGTTTCTTCTTTTTTTCTTCTTTTCTTCGATCTTTTTCTTTCTTTTTGTTTTGTCATCTTGCTTCTTATTTTTTACTTGTTGATGATGATGATGATGATGATGATCTAATGTTCTTCTTTTTCTTCATCCTCTTTTCTTCTCCTTCTCCTTCTTCTTCTCCTTCTCCTTCTTCTTCTCCTTCGTTTTCTTCATCTTCTTCTTCTTCTTCTTCTTCTTCTTCTTCTTCTTCTTCTTCTTCTTCTTCTTCTTCTTCTTCTTCTTCTTCTTCTTCTTCTTCTCCTCCTCCTTCTTCTTCTTCTCCTCCTTCTCCTTCTCCTTCTCCTTCTTCTTCTTCTTCTTCTTCTTCTTCTTCTTCTTCTTCTTCTTCTTCTTCTTCTTCTTCTTCTTCTTCTTCTTCTTCTTCTTCTTCTTCTTCTTCTTCTTTCCTCGTATTTACTGCCTCGACATTGTCCTCCTCTTCCTTTCCTTTTTTTTTTTTTTCCCCAACACACCAATACTTCTCTCACTCATGCACATCTCTAAAACAAATACTTCACCACACCTTCAATAAACAGATACACAAAAACCTAGGAAAAAGAAAAAAAAAAAACACAGAAAACGGAGAAAGAGCGAAAGAAAAACAGAGGTAACACATCCGTTTCTGATTACGTGTTTAATGTTCACCTGTGTCGCGCTAATTAAAGGTGTGTGCCGGTCACTAGAAGCCGACAGTAAGTAGTCACGCGACCATTAGGCGAGAGAGAGAGAGAGAGAGAGAGAGAGAGAGAGAGAGAGAGAGAGAGAGAGAGAGAGAGACCTTAACTGTTCCTCCCTGCGACATCCTTTACGGCCCAAAACAAGAAGTCACTATGTAAATTCTGATACATATTCAACAGGATGGTTACTGACTTTTATAACTATGTACTTTGTGTCTGCCTAAACGACTCGGGGGCGGCGATATCCGGGCGAGGGGCATTACACAGCCATGTCCTCCAGCGACCCCTTAATCGCCTGCTTCCCTCCCAAGCCACCAATAGCAGCCTAACTATGCCCAGCGGTCCAATCAGATCACGCCCCTCGCTCGCCCTCCAGCCGTGCAGTGGAGATGGAAGTGCGGTGCTTTAAGATGTTCTGGGGTGTTCTGGGGTGTGCTGGGGTGTCTATTAGGAGTCGTGTGCTGCTGGGGACTAGAGTGTTGAGGTCTTCGTGTCTCCGGTGTGTTTCTAAAGTGCCTGTTTTATGTTTCGTTGTGGATTTTAGGGATACTGCAGGTGTGTGTGTGTGTGTGTGTGTGTGTGTGTGTGTGTGTGTGTGTGTGTGTGTGTGTGTGTGTGTGTAGTGAGTTGTTGGTGGAAGGTGCCCATTTTTGTTGTTTTGGTGTCTTATTCGTGCTGTAAGTTATTGATGTAAAGTCACCATGTGTGTTATCTCTCATTTTTATAGTGTATTTTTGCAATGCGTTCATCGATCACGTCACATTGGGCACGCTGGAGGAGTTGTTTGGCACAGAATCCATCATTAAACCATCACATTTCGCACCCGGTGATTACGTTAAGTTTCCCTCAATGCCACAACCCAAGATCCAACCAGACGCCTCGTGCCCTCCAGCCCCCCTTCCCGCAGCGCCGCCGCAGCCCGGGAGCCGCGAGGAGCGAGCGCCCCGTCCGAATCCTCTTCATCCGCGATCAGTCCTCATCTCCTCGGCGGCTCACCTGTTCCCTGCACGTCTCCAGAAATAATGGCTCACTTTGCCGGCGTCTCTTTGTGGCGGCGTCTCCCTCTCCCCTTCCCTTCCCTGCTGTGTCTCGGGGCGGCTTATAATGAGCTCCGTTTCTAGCATAAACCTTCCCCCTCGCGCGGCGTCTTATCGACAAACAAATTTCCCGCCATCCAAATCCTGCAGCGCAAGGTAAAAAGAGGTCACATTTACATGCAGGCGGGAACCCATCTGTAGGTAATGTATTGGTCCCGACTTTCCAACTTGAACAATAACCGTAATGATGCTATTTGGAAGGGATGGAGGGTCGGGGGGTGTGCTGGAAAAGTAGTAGGACCCTGAGGAGCCCCCTGAGGACCCCCACACCTAGCAGTAGGAGCAGGACCCAGTGTTGAGCATCGGGTCGGCTTGATATAATGGCAACGGGGAAGGCGCGGCGTCGGTGGGTTGCGTTTGTAAAGGATTTGGAGTTGGCGGGGAAGGAAAACGGATTGACGAAGTAAGTGCTGCGTGCAAGACAATTTATGGCGCCATCTCGCGTCGCCAAGTTGAGCTGCACTTGTTTATCACCGACATATTGTATCCCCGGAAGATGAAATTTGCCTCTCTCTCTCTCTCTCTCTCTCTCTCTCTCTCTCTCTCTCTCTCTCTCTCTCTCTCTCTCTCTCTCTCTCTCTCTCTCTCTCTCTCTCTCTCTCTCTCTCTCTCTCTCTCTCACACACACACACACACACACACACACACACACACACACACACATAATGTGTAGTGGTTAGCACGCTCGACTCACAATCGAGAAGGCCGGGTTCGAGTCCCGGTAAGCGGCGAGGCAAATGGGCAAACCTCTTAATGTGTGGCCCCTGTTCACCTAGCAGTAAATAGGTACTGGATGTAGTAACTCGAAGGGTTGTGGCCTCGCTTTCCCGGTGTGTTCCTCGTGTGAGTTATGTGTTGATGTGGTCTCAGTCCTATCCGAAGATCGGTCTATGAGCTCTGAGCTCGCTCCGTAAGACTGGCTGGGTTGACCAGCAGACGACCGAAGTGAATTACACACACAAGCAAATTCATCTCGAGTTCTTGTCAGGAGATAAATATAAACTGAGAGAGAGAGAGAGAGAGAGAGAGAGAGATATACACACACACTCATAAAAAAAAAAAAAAAAAACGAAAACAAATAACATCAAGGAAATACAAATAAACATAAAATTGATAGAAATTTTAAAGACAGACAAGAAAATCAGAAAATTAACCAGGAAAGGAAATCACTAGAAAAAAAACGAGATAAAAAGATAAAAGAAAAAAAAGAAGAGAGGAAAGTGTAGATGGCGGAAGAAAGGAAGGAAAAAAAAAAAGACGTAGAAGGAGGAGGAGAGGAAGGGGTTGGGGTAAGGAAGAGAGAATCCACCCCCTCTACCCCTCCCTTGTGGATATTAGGCCAAATGGCGCCAAGTTGTATGTAAATTGGTGTTCCTCAGTGTGATTTTGGCCACGCGGTGATTCGCTTTTTACTAATTAGGGACAAAAATACAATCTGGACGTCCAATGAGAAAAAAAATTGTGGGGAAAAATGATGAGTGAAAGTAAAAATAAATGGAACCACTTGGATTTTCTCTCTCTCTCTCTCTCTCTCTCTCTCTCTCTCTCTCTCTCTCTCTCTCTCTCTCTCTCTCTCTCTCTCTATCTATCTATCTATCTATCTATCTATCTATCTATCTATCTATCTATCTATCTCAATTTCTATCTCTTTCTCTGGTAATGAAAGATACATGATTAGAATGAAGAGTAGTAAAGTCAGAGAGAGAGAGAGAGAGAGATAAACACACAGACACACAGACAGAAACCGAACAAAATCTTTCCTCTTCGCTCGACATCAAGGACGCGAGACTCAGCCATCGACCATCCACTAAGTTATGATGTTTGTTCCCTCCTCCTCCTCCTCCTCCTCCTCCTCCTCCTCCTCCTCCTCCTCCTCCTCAAAGATCTGCTGAGTTTTTCGTCATAAATGCATTAAAACTTTGGCCATTAAGCACATCCTACTATAGGGGCTGGTTTGTTCTCTCTCAAACTAGTAACTTAGCGACCTGCCGTGATGGCTCATAGAGAGAGAGAGAGAGAGAGAGAGAGAGAGAGAGAGAGAGAGAGAGAGAGAAGACAACATAAAAGATACTAATGATTTTAACCCCTTGAATACTAAGTCACATTTTTACTTTGAGATTTGTGTACGATTAGACCATTTTATTGACATTAGGAAGGGTCTATGGAGGTCAGAAGATTAATGGCCACAGTCTTCACTATTTTAACCCCCCACGTGAGTTTCTGAAGTTTTATAGAATCACCAAATAGTAAGCACAATGAATATGGAAACGCGTCATGGTACTGAACGGGTTAAATATGAAAAAACGTTAATTAAAAAAAAGTATGAGAAAAACCGAAGAGAGAGAGAGAGAGAGAGAGAGAGGGTCAAGATTATAATAAGATCATCAATTAATTTAAACATGAAAAGTATCGTTTGAGGGAAAAGCAGTAGAAATACAGAAAAAAAAGTTGAGAGAGAGAGAGAGAGAGAGAGAGAGAGAGAGAGAGAGAGAAAAGACAGGGGGAAGGAATGGAAGGGAAAGGGGACGAGAAGGGAAGAAATAAAATAGATTGAGGGAGCGAATAGGAGCATGGAAGGGAAAGCGAAAAAAATAAAAATAAAGGAAAGAGGGAAAGAGTTTGGGTGTTTGTAGATAGAAGGGAGGGAAAAGGAGAGAGAGAGAGAGAGAGAGAGAGAGAGAGAGAGAGAGAGAGAGAGAGAGAGATAGCAATAAAGGGAGAACGTTGAAAAGTAATTGGCGAGGGAAAAGGGACAAAGGATAAAGGAATTGAGAAATGTGATAGGGACAAAGTGAGAAAGTAAACGACAACAAACAAAACTGAATAAAAGAGAGGATGAATGAAAAGAAGTAATAATAATAAATGGATGATGGAGGAAAGGGGAAATAAAGCAAAGAAAAACGAAATGGATAAGAATTAATGGAGATGATCAAAATACAGAAAAGAAACAACAGGAAAAAAAAAAGTAAATATGAAAATGAAAAATAAAGAATAATGATAAAAGACAGAGAGGGAAGAAATGGAAGATAGCAAGAGGAAAGATAAGAGTGAGTAAAGGAGACGAAAGAAAGTGAAAGTGGGAATACAAAGAGAACATGAAGCATTGATTAAGAAAGTGGAATGGATGTAAAAAAAAAAAAAAAAAAAAAAAAAAAAGATGGAAAGAGAAACTAAGAAAAATGGAAAGTGTAGAAGAGAGACAAAAAAAAAAAGATAAAAGGAAACACACAAGAGAATAAAATGAAAAAAAAAAAAAAAAAAAACACCGTAAGAGGAGGTAGGAGACGAAATGAAGAGAAGTGAAAGTGGGACATAGAAAGAGACGAATGAAAAGATGGAAGAGCAATAGTGGAGGAATAGAATAACCAAGAATGGACGAGGATGGATGGAAGAGAAGAGAGATGAAGATGGATGAGTTACAGAAGACAGACAGAGGAAGAATGGGATGCTGGGAGGAGGAGGAGGAGGAGGAGGAGGAGGAAGAAGAAGAGGAAGGCACGATGCTTTGAGGGATGGAGGAGTAGGAGGAGGAGGAGGAAAGAAATATGGGAGTATAAGGAGAGAAATATGTGACAGGAGAAGGCGAAGGAGGAGGAAGAGGAGGAGGAGGAGGTGGTGGAGGGAGAGAAGAAGGGGGATAGATACAGTAGGAATGGATAGGACAGAAAGTAACGAATAAGGAAGAGGAGATGGAATGGAATGATAAAGGCAAGAACAGAGAGAGATGAAAGAGAGGTACACAATTGGGACATTTATCTTTACATGGCACACACACACACACACACACACACACACACACACACACACACACACACACACACACACACACACACACACACACACACGTCACAAGAAAGAAATAAAGAAAAAACCTGAGACAGAAATTTTTTAAAAGATAATAAAAAACGACATTTCAAAGTAAAGCAAATGAAAACAAAATAAAGAGTAAATAGCAGAGAGAGAGAGAGAGAGAGAGAGAGAGAGAGAGAACCAAAAACTCGAAAACCTTGGGCTACACTTCAGGGACTCTAGTTTGGGCTATAAATTATGCAAAATGGAAATCCTAGTAAAGGGATTAGACCAGTCCAACAATAACGGGGGCGCGAGGGGCGGGTCTGGACGCGGAAAAATGGGGCCCTGGAGGATTCAATATTATAATGAGCTGGAGGGCGCCAAACAGATGACGTAGTGGGCCCGACTCTCCTGCGGGGTATTGGCGCTTTAATTTACAGGCGGGAGGGCGTTGGTGAGGGCGTGAGGGCGTCGGTGAGGGCGTTGAGGCTGCCACGCTACACTAGGATGAATGTGATGAGGGTGGAGATGGAAAATTTACTGCTTGATTCGAAGTGGACTGGTGGACTGGTGGAGTGGTGGTGGTGGTGGTGGTGGTGATAGGGTGGTGGAGTGGTGGTGATAGTGGAGAAGGTGGAGGGGGAGGGGCAATAGGGTGGTGTAGTTGTGGAGTGGTGGTGGTGGTGGAGGAGATGGAGTGGGAGGGGAGGTAGGATGGTGTAGTGGTGGAGTGGTGGTGATAGTGGAAGAGGTGGATGGGAAGGGGCAATAGGGTGGTGTAGTGGTGGTGGAAGAGGTGGAGGTGGAGGCGATAAGGTGGTAGAGTGGTGGGGTGGTGGTGGTGATGGAAGAGGTGGAAGTAGGTGTGATAGGGTGGTGTAATGGTGGAGTGGTGGTGGTGGTGGTGGTGGAAGAGGTAGGTGTGATAGGGTGGTGTAGTGGTGGAGTGGTGGTGGTGGTGGAAGAGGTGGGTGGAAATGAGTTTTTTTGGGTGGGAGCGTAGGGTGATTCAGTGGAATAGTGGAGGAGTAATGGGTTGGAGTGAAATTTAGTCTCTCTCTCTCTCTCTCTCTCTCTCTCTGGGAATGAAGAATCTATGGAATTGTTTACTGAGGGACTGGATGGAAATATGGAGCCTTTATTTTTTTCCCCTGATAATAGGTCACCTTATACTGCCTTTACTTTTCTTTTTTCTTTCTTTTCTTATAATGAAGGCCTAGGTTCCTGTTATTTACCTTCCTTAATATGAATCTTTTGTATATTTTTTACTATCGTATATAAAGGAAAATGATTATACATATGCCATTACAACACACTAATCTGTTATATTCTTGGTACATGTTGTTGATTACGTATTTTTATTGTAGTTACCCAATACCCAGTGAGAGTACTAACCTTCGTTTTCTTTTTTGTCAGTCTTGTGGGTGCCTTGCCAAGACCATTCACTTTCCTACGCCCTTGAAGTCATTGCTGTGGGTCGTGGCTACACTGCACAAGGTAAATGTCTTGGTTCTTCCTTATATCTGCAGTTTATACCTTTGTACGTGAGTCACTGTTATTGAAAGGGAGGTATGAGAAGTTGATTTGTAGCTCAAGTGATGCTTTCTACTCAAGATCCTGGAAAGAAGACGCGCGTATATGAATGGGTGACTTAAAGAGAGCAGTGGTGGTATAAAGGGTTCATTCATGCCTCCCTTCATTGGAGTACTACACACGTTTGTAAATTGTAACTTGTAGATGATAAAATGGGGTGAGGACTGAGGAGAGATAGAGGGAGAGATAGCTAGGGTCACACTCGCCTGGTTTATTTTTTATGACTGCATGAAAGTGTGGTATCTAATTAAGTAGGTGTATTTAATTAGTACAGTAATGATATCGTTTATCTATATTGTTCATTAATATTTCTGTTTATTTGAGTGTTATCCATGTTTTGGTTTATTCATTGTTGCTTTAAAATGCATTATTCTATATAGCTTTTGTGCATAATTTCTACAGTACCAGTGCATATGAAAGTAATTCTATGCCAACAACTACCATTTTCAATTAATTTACCTTATAAAAGCAAAATTTTCTATCAACACAGGCCAGTTACTGCTTCTCACGGTAACAGGAAAATTTGCTCAACTTCAGGCCCTACAATTGTTAATGGATTACTGGCACTATTTTTTTTTTTTTTTTCATGATCCCAATTAACTAACAGTCCCAACTAATCGGTGGCCATGTATTCACTATCCTGCACATTCTTCCTTATACATCATTCTATCACTAGAAACAAACAAGTCATCCTAACCCTTTCACTGCAACACGAAACCATCAGCAGCACCAGAACCGATGCGTGGAGTCTTTATAAACATTTACAAAAAAGTTAGCGATGAAAAACAATATATTTTGCAATTCTTCCACATTTCAAAGATTGGACGCGGCAGCAGGACAAGTAAAGATGTCTCTGAGTGATTGGTAACTAGGGAAAGGTGTACCAGGTGGCGGTCAAAGGGATAAAGAACACCACATTCACGTTACAGAAACCACGAGTCATTTATCACCACCTCCCTCTTATCGCAACCTCGAGTAACACAACATAATAACACATTAACACTAAGACATTCAAACCAGCACATCAGCGCCACTCTGGAACTCCCTACCTGCTTCTGTGTTTCCAGCCACCTATGACCTGAAAAGACATTTATTCCATTCTTTTAGCTAACTTTCTCGGTCCTGTTCGGAGACTGGCATCTAAGTGGGCCTTTTTTTTTCTTTTAATCGTTTTTATTGCATTTAGTCAATTTTCCCTTTCTTACATTAAAAAAACACAAGCACTACAATTCTTCTTAACCATTTCAGTACCTTCACCCGTTTTCATTCTGATGATTTTATACATCTTCAGAAACTCATGTAGGGATTAAGATAGCAAAGACTTCTTCTTCCTCAGCTTATATCCCATCTTCATATGGGGTCGCTGTTCCTCGCTAGTCTCTTCCAGATATTCTTTTCAGCCACCTGATTTTCTAGCAGTCCTTTTTCACTCATATCTTCTCTCAGCTTGTCCTTCCATCTCAGCTTCGGTCTACCTCTTCTTCTTCTTCCCTCCACCTCCATAGTCATTGCTCTTCTTCCTACATAGTTTTCATCTCTTCTCATTACATGCCCATACCAATATAACCTTCTTTCTTGCATCTTTGAACTTATCTCTGCAACTTTCACTGTGCCTCTTATCAACTCGTTCTGGATCTTATCTTTTCTTGTCACACCGCACATCCATCTTAACATTCTCATTTCTGCTACATCAACCTTCTTTTCATGTACCTTCTTCATACATCATTGCAGGCCTTACTGCTGCTTTGTAAACTTTACCTTTCAGTCTTGCACTTAATTTTCTGTCACATAGAACCCCTGACATTTTTCGCCAGGAATTCCATCCACACTGAATCCGATGGTTTATTTCTACATCTAGTTCACCATCCATAGTTACATGCGATCCAAGATATCGGAAAGCAGTAACTCTCTTAATGGCTTCCCCATCTATACTCATATCATCTCCACCATAGCAAAGACTGTGGCCATTAATCTTCTGACCTCCATAGACCCTTCCTAATATCAATAAAACCGTTTAATCATACCCAAAAAATCGAAGTAGAAATGCGTTCCAGTACTATAAGGGTTAACAACACCACAAATAACACAACTCTTCCTAGCCACCCGTCTAACACCACAACACATCAACACCACAAACACACACACAAACACCACAGCACTTCATAACCACAACACTCCCAACCATCCCTTTCCAACCACACTACTCAGACATACCAACACTCACGCACGCAAAAAAACTCAGCGCCACACCACAAACACCCCCTCTTCACCAATCCTTCTTCCCCTTTAGCACCACAGCACACTAACACACCACCGGCACCTCAGGGTTATGTGTTATTGTCCGGCTATTATTACCAGGCCCAGCACATTACCGCACGGAGGGGACGAGGGGGCCAAGGGGAGGGCGAGAGGGACCAGTAGAGGCGGGAGTTCTGTTTGTGTTGCAGATTACAGGAGGCAGCGGCTGGGAGGGTGGCATTAGCTGTCGCATAAAGCAGTTGGGTAGGAGAGTACATCTTCATTGTCACTCCCGGTCGATATAATTACGGGATTCCTCCTCCTCCTCCTCCTCCTGGTGCTGTCTCGCCTCGTTGTAAAAGACTAGTATGGGTCATGTTTTCTTTTTTTTGTGTGTGTGTGACTTTTGTGGTGTGTGTGTGTGTGTGTGTGTGTGTGTGTGTGTGTGTGTGTGTGTTTGGGGGAAGATGTATGTGTGTCGGGGGTGGGTTGGTGGCAGAGTATGTGGATATGTACCGTAGGAGGTAGTGAGGGAAAGAGGAGGAGGAAGAAAGTGTGTGTGTATGTTATCTCTCTCTCTCTCTCTCTCTCTCTCTCTCTCTCTCTCTCTCTCTTTCCGTGGGATTATCAAGAATGGGATTTTTTTTTTTTTTTTTCTTTTCGTGAATGTTTTGTGAGGTGCACGTGTATTACTCTCTCTCTCTCTCTCTCTCTCTCTCTCTCTCTCTCTCTCTCTCTCTCTCTCTCTCTTTCTGGTGGTAAAGTTAGAGAGAGAGAGAGAGAGAGAGAGGCTGTGGATGATGGACTTTGTTTATTGCACTTGATGTGATACTGCAATATACTATCAGAGGACATTTTTCAGGGTACCAGGTTAAATATTTTTCAACCTTCCCGTATCTACTCCATTTTCCCTTCCCTCCTCCTCCTCCTCCTCCTCCTCCTCCTCCTCCTCCTCCTCCTCTCCCTTGCACCACTCTATCCTGAAAACGGAACTCCTAAATCAGTGGTTCAGACCGGCCGCCAGCCACGCCATTACCGTTAATGTGACCTGTTTCCTCCCCACCCCTCACTCGCCCTCACTCTCTCTCTCACTCGCTCTCACTCCCCCTCATTGACGAACGAACGCCCCCTCTCTTAGACTCACAACTCTCGCCTCGCTCTTGCTCTCTTTCTTTCTCTCTTCTCATTGTGGCGTGTTTACATATGCCGTCTCTATCGTGATCTCTCTCTCTCTCTCTCTCTCTCTCTCTCTCTCTCTCTCTCTCTCTCTCTCTCTCTCTCTCTCTTGCCGTGGGATTATCAAGTATGGGAAGTTTTATTTCTTTTTTTTTCTCTTTCTTTTCGTAAATGTTTTGTGAGGTGTGAGTTGCTCTCTCTCTCTCTCTCTCTCTCTCTCTCTCTCTCTCTCTCTCTCTCTCTCTCTCTCTCCATTCTGCTTGTTTTTTTAATACGCTTATGGTGTCAATGAGTTTAGGGAATATGAAACACCTTTGGCAGTCAATCAGCTGATCTAATTAGGACGGTATTCACTTTCCTTCCAACTGAACTGATTAGGATTATTCTTCATTTTATCCTCTAGCCTAATCCTACCTAATCTTACCTAATCCAACCTAACTTATGGGACTACAGGATCCGATTGAACTGATCCAACTGAACTGACTATACAAATCCTATTCTTGCACTTTCAATTTAACACTATTTGACTCATCTTATCTAAAAGTCTTTCAGGGTAACCTAACTTAACTTAACCCTTTGAGTACCATGACGCGTTTTTTTTTTTTTTTTTTATACATTCCGCGAACTACCTGGCGATTTGATATAGCTTCAGAAACTTATGTAGGGATTAAAATAGTGAAGACTATGGCCATTAATCTTCTCACCTCCATAGACCATTCCTTATGCAAATATAATAGTCTAATCACACCAAAAATTCATGATAAAAATGTGTTCCAGTAGTGTAGGGTCAACCTAACCTGACTTAAGATCACCTAACATCACACTACATCAGACTGTGTTACATCATAGATTATGATTGTTCTCTATTTTCTGCTCATTAGCGTTCTAGGAAAGGATAAGAAAGCGAACCATTTCTATTTCTTTTTTCTTGCGTAGTCTTTGTAGTTCATGTGCAGCTTCATTTCCACGTAAAGCAAAGGAAACAAAGAACTTTGAGTCGAATATTCCTGGAAAATGATAGGTAATTTGAGTCATTTGTCACACATAACGTAGAGGTTCTTTATGCCCCCTCTTGTTGGAAATTGACCATTTCTGACTACGTATTTGGTATGTTATTATAGACAAGCTGTGGTCTGCTATTTTAAGTGGCCTATTTACGGGATTAGCTAAGACATAAAAATAAAACAAGGCTTTGACTCAGTGATTTCACATTCATTTCGTTTACTGAAAATGCAGGAGAGCGAACATGTGAATATTCAAAATACCTCACTAATATTTGAGCATTAACTTTTTGTGATACGCGAAATAAAGACGAAGAGGAGACAGTAGATTATGAATGAGAATTAAGAACGCCTCATTACGCTTAGAAAACATTCTTAAAAAGATTTATAACATTTACAGGAATGGAAGCAGACACGAAAAAGAAAAAGTAAAAACTTCCAAAGAAAATGAAAACGTGCCATGCCACCAAGAGATAAGAAAATAAATGATTAAATAAAAATCTACATTACATTCACAGTTTGTGTATCCCTTTCTGTTGGCTAACTGTCTCTTGGCTCTGCATGGGAACCAGCAACTAAGTGGGCATTGTTTTGTGTTGCCTTGGCCAGCTTTCCCATCTTACATATGAAATTACTTTGAAAAATCGCAGGATCTTCATCTTTTGATAAACACTAACATTCAAAACATCCTCACACACAAAACATACACCCACAACCTTCTTCAAAACCCCAAACCCTCACCAGTGACAAGGACACGGAGCCTTGGTCACGCTGCACTTGAATCGCACCGCCACTCTGCCCTGAACATATCGAGACCTGGAACGGGAGGCGAACGAGCGGCGGGAGAAGGGAGAGCCATTGTGGAGGGGAGGTATTCGGCGGGTAATGGGCGCGAGGAGCCGCCTGTAGCTGCCACAGAGGGAGGTGGAGGGCGGAGGAATGTCGTGCTGGAGCGACATTACATCCAGAGCCGCACCGCCATTATAGCCGCACCTGGTGGACGGTTCACTCGCCCCACCAACACTAAAAGCCACTACACCGCCCGCCGTGCCGCCCTGCTAACCCTTTAGGAGACGGGCCCTCGCTTCCCCGGCCTCTCGCCATGACGAGTGGGACCTCCGCAGCCTTGAGAGTAAATACTGAAAATATGTGCGTCCATCGTTACACAAACTGAGAGCGAATAAAAAGTTACAATCCCTCTGCCATTTTCCTTTTTTTTTTTTTTTTTTTTTTTTTTTTTTTTGAAGTGTATGAAAAGCACGAAGGTTGCTTTTATTATTTGGCCGTCTGTTTTTATTCCTCGTTGCTTTTTTAAGAGGAAATAAAAAGCATGAGTTAGATATGTTCTTTTTTTTCCCTTTGCTGTGTTATTTTAAGGGTAAATGAAAAAGATTATTTATTTCCCATTTTCTTCTTCGCTATGTTTCAAGACGACAAATGAAAAGCAGCAAGATCAGTTTCATGTGTTATTCTCTACTGATTATTCTTCAAGCTTTCTTCGTTTCATTTTAAGAGAACAAACGAAAACACGAGGCCAGTTTTGTTTCTTCCTCTGACAGTTTTGCGTAGAATCCTTTCATTAATCCTTCATCCTTTACATTCTAAAACGCAAATTAACCCACGAAGGACAATTTTCTTCTTTAATATTCCTTGCATTCTTGCGTCGGGGAAATTCCACTTTAATTTTTAGTCACCGAGAGTCGCGTGTTTCTAGAAGACTAATTTGTGCTTCAAGGCGACCACGAGGAACCTGCGCCATTAACCACTGCCACTTGAACTTGAGCAAACGAGGGTTTTTGTACAGCGACTTAACTCCTTCCCCGAGACTCCTCCTCTGCCATTCCTTTCCCACCCCCCCTCCCCACATCTTTCTCTCTCTCTCTACGACTCTCCAACACTCCTTCCTCTCATTTTTTTTTCCCTCCCCTCATCTTCCTTCCCTTTATTTTCTTTATCTTCCTTTCCTTTACTTCTTCTTCGCGTCA
>NC_059303.1:3407859-3410359 GCF_017591435.1 Portunus trituberculatus
ACATAGATGTACATACACATACATACATATATACGTACGTACTACATACATACATACATACATACATGCCGAGAGAGAGAGAGAGAGAGAGAGAGAGAGAGAGAGAGTTGGTGGCTTTAATTACAGGATGGGGATAAGACGGGATTTTTCCTCATTATAAGAGAGAGCGTCTTCCAGATTACTCTTGTTAACCTGTTCGTAATTTCAGGAGAAAAGGCAGCAAGCCTCACCCAGGTAATGCTGCTGCGTTCTGGCGGGAAATACGTGTCTGATCCTTCCTCGCAGACTCACCACCAACCAAGAAATTATAACTCAAAAAGTAAAATAATCGTGCAACTCCAACGAATAAGAAAAAATATATCCGAGACTCATTTTCTTTACTTTCAGCTTTTATTGCGACTGCTTTTAAAGGTCACAGTGATGGTTAGGTTGTTTTTATTCTATTTTCAATGGTTTAGGGTCGTTGGTGTGTCATTACTAGAATCATTCAACCATAAGTGAAGTGTTTAATATTTTACACTACATATACAGTTTGTTGACAAGTAATCAAGATAGACGCGAAGATATTGGAGACTTTTTTTTTTTCTTTTAGTGGCGTGGAATCATCACTAGAATCATGAAATCCCTTGTGTTAATTCCAATATCTTCCACTACGGCCTGTTGGAAAGTAATGTATAGACAGTCCGCGATACGTTAGAAAATATGAAGTTACGTAAGTCTGAAAGGAAGACACACACACACACACACACACACACACACACACACACACACACACACACACACACACACACACACACACACACACACACACACACACACACATCCCCTCCAGATCTCATTTGGGAAATGTGCTGGAACACTTCCCCTGCGATGGCCGCCCCAGTTGACACTACAAACAAAAGACGGACGCAGACACCACTGGCAGCGAGCTTTTGTCTCCATGTCCTTTTATCATACGTCGCCTTTTTTTTTATTATTTTTCGAATGATAATCATACTCATTACGAGCCGGGGAAACAAAAGCGTGACCATATGATTCAGCGTTAGGCCGCTTTTAACTCGTTCCTTTGTGCGTCGCAGCAGCCGGGGGGCACCACACAATGCCTCCGTCCGTCACCCACGCCCGCCGCCCCCCTCGCCGCGCCGCCCACGCCCCGCGCCGCGTCTGCCAGCCTGTGACAAGCCCTTAGCTCCGGGAACGCAGCTCATCTTAGGTATATTAAACACTACTAAGACTGTGGCTGCTCGGGGGATGAAGGAATAATGACATTGATAGTAACATAAACATTACATAACGCTGATAATAAGTAACATTGAAGAATAGTGCTGTAGTAGTAGTAGTAGTAGTAGTAGTAGTAGTAGTAGTAGCAGTAGTAGTAGTAGTAGTAGTAGTAGTAGTAGTAGTAGTAGTAGTAGTAGTAGTAGTAGTAGTAGTAGTAGTAGTAGTGGCAGTAGTAGTGTAGTAGTAGTAGTAGTGACAGTAGTATATGTAGCTGCAGTCGCAATAGCTGTATTAGAAATAATTATAAATCTTGCACATTTATCATGGCTGGACGATTGTAAAATTAACACAATTAACAGCAATAATAGTAGTGACAGAAGCGCTAGTACCACCACCATCACCACCATCACCATCACCACCACAAGTAGCTGAAACTCTAGATTTCGCTCTACTACACACACAAATAAAAAAAAAGTAAATAAATAAATAAAATAAATTAAAATAAATAATAATAATAATAATAATGATAATAATAATAATAATAGTAATAATAATGAATAAGTAAATAAATAAATAAATAAAATGATAATAATAATAACAATAACAATAATAAACAAATAAATAAGTAAATAAATAGATAAAATAAAATCATCCAATATGACATTTTGCCGAACACGGTGGAGGAGGACGAGGAGGAGGAAAGAGAGGTAGAGAGACATACGAAGCGAGACCCCTAGACCAAACAAAACACAGACACACAGACACACGCGACCAGAACACGCCCTTGGCTAACACAGGTGGAGACTGGTTCTGGGGGGGCGTGGAGTGAGGGGCGGTGGAGAGCTGGGACATCGTTGGAGGGAGGACTGGAGGGATAGGGACGAAGCAGAGCGGCAGGAGCAAAGTGTGGTGGCGGGCGAAGCAGAAGAGGCCGATTACTATTGATTACGGGAAAGTTTTGTGGTAATCAAGAGCGGCCGCAGGAGAATAAAAAGGAGTAATTGAGTGACTCCTTATTCAGTTATCTAATTATGCCCTAATGGACGCCGGTTGAAGTGGCAACGACCCACGAGATGACTTTGTGGCTTATTCTTTTTTTCTTCATCTCTCTCTCTCTCTCTCTCTCTCTCTCTCTCTCTCTCTCTCTCTCTCTCTCTCTCTCTCTCTCTCTCTCTGGCACTATTTTTTGGAGTTCGGTGAAAAATTCGTCTGTTTAAAAACTCATAAAATCATCTTTTTCTATATATATACAATTTAAGAACAATATCACTTGAAATTC
>NC_059303.1:3415359-3417859 GCF_017591435.1 Portunus trituberculatus
TATTATACTTCCACCTACTATCTTCACCCATGACTATAGATAGATACTAATAATGATGTGGAAATATAGCTACGTTTCATATCAAAAGGACTACCATGTATAGGGTTGGTAGGGTTGTTAAATCTTTCCTGCATTGTGTTCAAGTGTTCTAATACACCCTTGAAAACCACGATAATTTTGACTAGAAACTATCAGTTCTTTCATTGTTATCTGGTAGTTTTTTCTTAAATTACTGATCACTGTGAGGCATATTTACTTGTTCTACTGCCACCTTTAGTCTTTCAACTGGATAGAAAATTGCAAAATATATTCTTTTATTTTTTTTTTTTCCTTATAGATGCTTATAAAAACATCACGCATTATTTCTCGTGGTGTTGATTGTTTTGTATCACTGTGAAATAGTTTAGGAAAATAAAAGAGCTTGATGTAACATTCCAGACCCACTTACTGAAAGCTCCCAACAAAACAACTACTGAGGCCATTACTCCCTCACAGTTCAACCAAATCGAGACAGATAAGACGCTCAAACATTAACCCGCTCAATACCATGACGCTTTTCCATATTCATTTTATTTAATATTTGGTGATTTTATGCAGCTTCAGAAACTTATGTGGGCGATTAAAATAGTGAAGTTTCTGGCCATTAATCTTCTGACCTTCATAGACCCTACCTAATGCCAATAAAACGATCTAATTGAACACATATCTCAAGGTAAAAATGTGTCCCAGAATTGAAGGAGTTAAAAACACGAACAGAAGGATTGACGTCACCTCATTGCAATGCTGCCCTGTGACTCCCCGACTGTCACCCACCTCTCCCGCCACCCTTAGCGACGCACACCAGGGGACAGATGTACAAGATGCAGATCAATGGTAATGAGTGAGTGGGCGGGTCAGGGCGCCACCCGGACTAGTCTTCGCGCCTTTGAGCATGTCAGGCCAGCAATGGGAGGCAATGGAAGGGGCGGCAAGAGAACGCGGAGCACAGAGGAGGGGCGGGGCGGCGGTGATCACTCCACATGGTGACTCGAGGACAATGGATGCAGGGAGCCGACTAAAGATTAGCTCCTATCACCAGACGAACCTCTCTCTTTCTCTCTCTCTCTCTCTCTCTCTCTCTCTCTCTCTCTCTCTCTCTCACCGACAGATGCTCCTCCTCCTCTTCTTTCTCTTGTTTTTGTTTGTTTGTTGTTGTTGTTGTTGTTGTTGTTGTTGTTGTTGTTGTTGTTGTTGTTGGATATGTTTCTACCAGTACAACTTTGTTGTTGTTGTTATTATTGTTGTTGTTGTTGTTGTTGTTATTTTTTTTCTTCTCCTTATCTTTCTCCTCCTCCTCCTCCTCCTCCTCCTCCTCCTCCTCCTCCTCCTCCTCCTCCTCCTCCTCCTCCTTCTTCACTTTATCTACACATCACACAACAAAACTAATATTAATTCATAAAACAAATGTAAAAGAATAACTAAATAAATATAGGCAAAAACTCTACACCCCAGATAAAAAATCACTGCGTAATTATTTCCTGGTAGACTCAGTGTTACTAAATCAGCGTGCGAGTATATTTAGGTGTGTGTGGCCCGTACTCAGAAACACTACCCTGACTACTTTGAAAGGCCACAGAAGTTACTAGCCGGGTTCTCAAGAGCGTTTCTCCTGCTAATATACCGATAGTGTGTTGATTTGTCACTAGAATCATAGAAACACTCTTAAAAACCCGTGTTACTTCTATTAGAGCCTGTGAAAATGGTGGAGGTGTGGTGCAGGAATGTGGCAGAATATGGGCCTGTATGGGGAGCAGTGTTGCCATGACCTCGCATCCGGGAGTGGGCAGCGGCCAGCGGGAGGCTTAGGGCGTGGCCTCAGGCTCTGGGGTTCGGCCGACCAGATCACCAATAATGTCATTAATGTATTCATAATATAATCACGCATCGTCAATAACGTCATCAAAATTCCTTGTTTAATAATCTTTTTAATGCTGTGACTCGGACGTGGCTCGGGTGACGTGGTGGGGAGGAGGAGCAGGGAGGAGGGAGGGGTAATGGGGGGAGATGAAGAGACGAGATGTAGGAAGGAAGGAAAGAAGGAATTGTTGTTGATTAAGTTGGTCTACATAGTTATTAGCTTGCATTATTGGACGGGGGGATGTGTTTACTCTCTCTCTCTCTCTCTCTCTCTCTCTCTCTCTCTCTCTCTCTCTCTCACACACACACACACACACACACACACACACACACACACACACACACACACACACACACACACACACACACACACACACATCTGAGCCTCTCCTGTAACCAGTGCAAGGCCACACGGAGGTAACACATATTTTTCTCTATATATTTTGGTGGGAGTTGTAAATGCATGTAATAATTTAGGATAATGTAAAGCTGGCCGGCGGTTCACACGACACACGGAGCGGCGGGACACGCACACCTGCCCGCTCACCTATTTCATTAACGAAGCTGTCTGGTCCCTCTCTACCTTGTCACTCCTCACCTGAGC
>NC_059303.1:3422859-3637859 GCF_017591435.1 Portunus trituberculatus
ACACTGTCTACACCACCATTTCCACCGTACCCACCACCGTTTCACTGCCTCTTCCACCACCCAATTCAGCCCCACCCTCCACCACCATGTTCTCTCTACTCTTTGCCTCTCATTCACGCCCTTTTTTCATCACCCTTTGTCACGCCCACCCACCTCTCGCACATCTACCAGAAAAAAAAGTAGAAACAGAGAAACATTTTTTTTTTCTTAGATTTATCAACATTCGTATCTATGTAATAAGAGAAGAAAGAGAGAAATATACACATTCTCTCTCTCTCTCTCTCTCTCTCTCTCTCTCTCTCTCTCTCTCTCTCTCTCTCTCTCTCTCTCTCTCTCTCTCTCTCCCAGATTTATGAACCACGTGTGTCTATGTAGCTATATAATGTTTGCCTTGATTACTATCATGAAAATACCAAAAGAAAGAAAGCTGGCAGAGAAAAATAGAGACAGAGGGCATTTGTTTACCTTCAGATGCATGGACACTCGTAAATGTAACTCTATAATGTTCATTTCATACAAGATTGCTCTCCTCTACTTACCTCACCGTGGAGAAGAAAAGCGAAGGGTGTATAAAGATAGATAAGAACAGAAGAAGTAGATGTGTACAGGAGAAACAGAGAGGGTTAAGGCTTGTCCGAAACAGCAAACCCATATAAAAATGAAACATAAACTGAGAAGAAGAAGAAGAAGAAAAAGAAGAAGAGCACACACACCCGTCCACCTATGCCATCCGGAGAACCAGAGCGAAGAACAAACTTGCAAGGGATGCTGGCTCGATACAGAAGCTTTTTTTTTTATCGATACTTTTCTTCTCTCTCTCGGATACTATTTATAAACCCACACACAGTTCAGAGGGAGAGGCAGCAGATCCCGCCGTCAGTCAGTGGAGGGAGGAGGGGAGGAGGGACAGAGGACTAACACCGGGCGGTTCTTGGTTTGCAAAAGGAGGGTTGAGAAGAAAACAAAAAACACCGCGCCCGTGAACAATAATTATAAAAACCTCCCCATCAAAGATCGAGTTGGTAAATCTTCCAAAAGACTTTAGTCCGTAGTCCTCTCGGGCCGCCATTACAGTAAGCCGGTTAACTGTCTCCAAATACGTCTTGACATTTTCAAGTCGCGCCTTTCACGACGAAGCTGCTGTGTGATGGAGACCCGATGCCTTGCCCTATCCTTTCGTGGCCCTTCCCTGCGTCCATCCCCAGCAGGAGTAGACAGTCAGGGAAGGCGGTGAAGCAGCAGGAGGCCGTGTTCCGTGTACTGGGGTCTGGCAGGAGGAGGGGCAGCAGGCAGCGCTCAGAATTCAAAGGAACACAACGGGGATTAAATGACGCATTTTACCGCGCTGCAAAAGTATCACTGGCGGTGGAAAAATAAAGATGTGGCGAGGGGACTGTCGGTGTGTTCCAGCTCCTCGCCCCGGCCTCGACTTCGGCTCCGCTCTGCTCTCCGTTCCTGAAACTCTACTCAATAAACTCGCCACACGTTTAATCAAAAAAAGACCCGCGGTATTATCTACACATCAACACACGCACGCACACACTCACACACGCAAAAAGAGAGAGGGAACAGCATTGCCTCGGGATGCTGTAAACATTATGCTGCATTAGTGGTGCTTCGTTTTGCTGTATAATCATTAATATATAAACCCACCCGTGGTCCTGCCAGAGAGAGAGAGAGAAAGAGAGAGAGAGAGAGAGAGAGAGAGAGAGAGAGAGAGAGAGAGAGAGAGAGAGAGAGAGAGAGAGAGAGAGAGAGAGAGAGAGAGAATATCAGATGAAAATGTAAATGTCTGGAGGCCTCAGGTGGTGGAGCGAGGCGTGATGAGGAGGCTGGGTGGAGTAAGGGTGCCTCACACCTTCCTCAGGCGTGGCCGGGGGTGTGGCGGCGTGTGGTGCAGGTGTTGAGAACTGGAACACATCTTTTTATATCACCCTTACGTATTTCTTTATCCTCAGACCTCTCTATCACACTCTCTCTCTCTCTTTCTCTCTCTCTCTTTCCATTTAATCTTAATATCTCCCCTCCCTCCTTTCTGTACCCTGCCCCCTTTCCCCCAACCAGTATCACAGTCCACCCCCTCCCCTTGGTTTCATTCCCCCTGCAGCCTCGCACGTTAATATGTTACCCCCTTCTTTCCTTTACCCCATCATCATCCACACCTTTCATCACTGTACCTTCCATCGCACCTCCCCTCCCTCCTCGCCGTCCTCCCCTCATGGCCAACGAGATCATGAGGTGCAGGGGACGCCAAGGGGACGGTGGGGGAGGTTCCTGTGGAGACGAACACGCGCGAGTCATTTTTTACGATCCCGCGTCGACCTGTGAGTGAGTGGCTGCCTCGCTTTATGTCACTCAAGATGGGAACGCTGATGCTGTAACCAATAGCCATAAAGAATAATTTAGAAGCTCTATAAATGTTACTCCTCCTCGTCTTCTTCTTCCTCGTCCTCCTTGTCCTCGTAGTCCTCTTCCTCTTCTTCCTCTTCCTCCTCTTCTTCCTGAACCGGCTAATAAATTGATATATCAATTCAGATAAAGTGGACAACGTCTAATATTTCCGCCCTAATTAGTAATACGACCCACTCGGGCTCTCCACTGGATTAGGGCTTCTTGGCGGAGGTAAATTTTGGTCTTATGAATGAAGCTCACAAAGACGGTTTTGCTCCTTTTTCTTTTTTTGGCGGCGGCGAAGTGTCTTATACCGATCTCGAATTTTTTAAATATGCGTAATGGGAGAGTGGGAAGAGGGTAACACCAAAGTCAACACTGTCTTCATTAGCTTAGAGTGGTTTTTATTACGGACTCATAACGTCGAGAATATTGGAACGTGACGCCCGTCTGAGGCTACACTCCTTTCAATTATATTTTTTTCTCTCCATCCCGTGTATTCATATAATTTGTGAAGATGGATATTTTGCGGCGGTGCTCCCTCCCTCCCTCCCTCTCTCTCTCTCTCTCTCTCTCTCTCTCTCTCTCTCTCTCTCTCTCTCTGTGTATTTTTACTTTCACTCATAATGGAAGGGAAGATCCATTTTCTCGTCTGCCGCGCCGCCCGGAGACTCGCTGCTCCTCCCGAAGGCACGACGCGGGGAATGCCGGCCGTCACTTTTTAGTCATTAATTATAATTCGATACAGAAGCCGTGGCGGGGAGGGATGCCACGCCCGCCCGCCCGCGACAGGTAGAGTTACGAGCCTACCCCGCCCACGCCCTCCTTCCCCTTCTGCACCCTCTCCCTCTTCCTTTTTCTCCTCCTATTCCTCCTCCTCCTCCTCCTCCTTCTCCTCCTCCTCATCCTCCTCCTCCTCCTTGTCGTCGTCTTTCTTCAAACGCACACTTGTCGCTTCCACATGTGTACTGTTTTAACACACACACACACACACACACACACACACACACACACACACACACACACACACACACACACACACACACACTTTAGAATATAGCCCGACAGTTCTCTTTTGTGTGAGGAGTTCTTTCTCGTCCCCTCTTAATGCTCCGGAGAATAATGGAAGCCTCCGTACTGGCACTGGCTGATGTCTTTACTGACGCCCCCTCAGCCTTCCTCCCGCTGCCACTGCCGCTGCTCTGCTCCTCGGGTACAAGTCCTCCTCGTCTTGTCTTGCTTATTTACTTGACTTCCTTGCCTGACTCATCTTTGTATCTCTCGTGACTCATCTTATTCCACTGACTCATCTCTGTGTTCCTTTTTGACTCATTTCAATATCGACTCGACTCGTCTTTGCTTCTTACTCGATTCGTCTCTGTATCTTTCTTGACACTGAGATTGCTTTGTGAGACCGTTAGAGAAAGAGGAAATAGAGGAAGTACAGTACGTCCATTCTTGTTGTGATAAATATGATACACGAAAACAGTTATAGCACATTAAACAAATTGTATGCGTTTATTTTTACATTTACGTTCGATAGACGCACACATGAACAGAACACTATTGAATGAATATGATATACGTAAAAGATACATCCATTGTTATCTTTCGGTAAACATGATACTCGTTAAGTTTATATCAAGGATAGGGTTACATTATATTTCTTTTCCATATTGCTCAATATATTAAAAGGCTTTGCTGGATGAGATGAAGTTAGAATATGTTAGTTTAGGTTAGTTTATTTAAGTTGGGACGAATAGACAAATATTTCAAATGAGAAGGATGAAACGTATATATAGCACTGGGCATTATGGGATATATATCAATAGAGTATTCCTGCAACGTATTTGTTAATGACATATGTGCTGAGACAGTGTATTCGTATAGGCATCAAGGTTAAGAAAACGGACAGTGTGTTTGATGTTTGTTTGATCTGCTGCAGTCTTTGACAAGACAGCCAGACGTTACCCTACAGAACGAGCTCAGAGCTCATTATTTCCGATCTTCAGATAGGCCTGAGACCAGGCACACACCACACACCGGGACAACAAGGTCACAACTCCTCGATTTACATCCCGTACCTACTCACTGCTAGGTGAACAGGGGCTACACGTGAAAGGAGACACACCCAAATATCTCCACCCGGCCGGGGAATCGAACCCCGGTCCTCTGGCTTGTGAAGCCAGCGCTCTAACCACTGAGCTACCGGGCGTGTGTGTGTGTGTGTGTGTGTTTCAAAACTTTCCTACTTCACGTGGGGTCTTAAGTTAGTGATGAATGTTAGTGAAAATGGTAGTAATGATGGTAATGATAACAATACTAATAATGATAAGGATAATAATAATAATGATAATAATAATAATAACAACAACAACAACAATAATGATAATAATAATAATAATAATAATAATAATAATAATGATAATAATAATAATAGGACAGTCACCATCCGTCACCAAGCACTGCCTCACCAAACAAACACTGAGTCCTTCCAATACCTTCGTCAGCACTGTCTCGCCGCCTCACCCTTCCATTTCCCACCTCTCGTCCTGTCCTCGCGACGCTGAAATGACCGAATTTTGGCGTGGCGTCCCTGTGGAGTTAATCATAAAGAACAAATTTCCGGAGCCTCTGATCTTACATTTTCCTCTCTTACTCTTTCTCTCTTCCTCTCTCTCGCGCTCTCTCTTCCTCTTTTTTTTTTAGATAACATTTTTCCCCTCGCACTAGACTGATGTGGTTTATGCTCCGTGCCGCTGGAGATCCTGCTGTTGATATACTGGGGCGAGGGAGGGCTGGGGAGCGAGAGGAAGTGGGGTGTTGGTGTTATATACGCGAGCAGCCAGCGCGTGCACCGACAACATAGACCACCTCTTTCATTTTGTTCCCAGCGCACCCGCCTCCCAGTCCATCCTCACATCCCCCAGACACGACAGCCGTATCATCTGCATCCTCCCACGCGAGTCTGAGCCTTAAGATAGGTTGGTGCAGGGTGGTATTTGGTGCAGGTGTTAAGGTGTGCATCAGCCTGCCGCAACCCGTCGAGGAAGACTATAAGAGAGGGACCAGCACTGCCCGTCACTAATTTGATCCTTGCTGATGACTGGGGACGCCTGGTATAGAAGGAGGTTTGGCCAGATTGCATTATCGCGGTAAATCATTTACAAATGCATAGAAAACTAGGATAGACTTTTATTTTCATCTTATTTACACACGAACGCCGGTGTTATGAACCCTATTTCTTTTTTCTTCTTTTTCTTTTTTTTCGAGCGCACACACACTCGCGCAATGTTCTTAGTTTACCGGCATAATTTCCAGTGTCGAGGTGGAGGATAAGATGATGCGGGGAATATTAACAAGTCTACTTCCAGGTGAAATAGTTAGCCCTTTAATGCCACCTCCTGACGAAGGGCTGACGGAGGCACAGAGGACACAAGCCCCTAAGGTGGGTTTTTCGAGGCGGGCGTAAGGTGTACAGTGGGCGTGATGAACAGTGACGCTGAGGGGACGTGTTACCGGAAAGAAGAGATGCTGGGGAGAAAAAACCACCTTTCCCTCCCTCCCTCCCTCCCTCCCCTTCTGCAGCATCATTCTTTTTTTTCCCTCCTCTCCTTACCACTCCATCCTCCCATTCCCCTCACCCCTCCACCTTTCCACCCCTTTATCCCCTCTTTGTGCTCTATAACTCCCCCTCTAACACTCCTCTTCCTATACCACCCCTTCTTTTCACCCCATCTATAGCCCATCCCCTTCTATCACTACCTCTTTCCTCCCCATATCACTCCCCTTTCCCTCCCCCATTCTCTCCCTATTACTTCTTTTTTTCATTTTCTCCTATCTCCCTTTCTTTCCCCCCCCCTCTCCTATCACCTGTTCTTCCTCCTCCCTTCATATCATCCCTCAATGCTGCATTTTCTTTAATTTCCCCTCTATTAACTCTATTACTTTCCATTTCTAAATTCTCAGGCACTACATTCCTCCTCCTCCTCTCCTCCCCTGCCCTTCCCTTCGCAATATTACAGAGGGGAGTCTCGTTTCCAGCATTCGTAATATACCTCATTCAATTTGGCTCCCCTCAGAGTGCCGCAGAAACCACGTCAAGGGATTTAGATGATGGAGTAATTGCTGCCCCACGACTGTTAAGTGCCTGTTAGAGCGGTAAAGGTGTGCTTCCGAGAGTCGTAAAGTCGCTCGCTCTCTGTAGGCCTAGTTGTGCTGGTGGTGGTGGTGGTGGTGGTGGTTGCAGTAGTGGTGGTAGTGGCAATTTCAAGACTCTTCGTAATGTATTTCTAGACTTGGCTTTCTGACTGTCTTCTTAAAGGGACTGTTTGGCACATTTAGTAGTAGTAGTAATAGTAGTAGTAGTAGTAGTAGTAGTAGTAGTAGTGGTGGTGGTGGTGGCGGTAGTAGTAGTAGTAGTAGTAGTAGTAGTAGTGGTGGTGGTGGTGGTGGTGGTAGTAGGTAGTAATAGTAGTAATAGTAGTGGTGGTAGTAGTAGTAGTAGTAGTAGTACTAGTAGTAGTAGTAGAGTAACAGTAATAGTGGCGGTGGTGGTGGTGGTGGTGGTGGTGGTGGCGGTAGTAGTAGTAGTAGTAGTAGTAGTAGTAGTAGTAATAGTAGTAGTATTGGTGGTGGTGGTGGTGGTGGTGGTGGTGGTGGTGGTGGTGGTGGTGATGGTGATGGTGGTAGTAGTAGTAGTAGTAGTAGCAGCAGTAGTAGTGGTAGTAGTAGTAGTAGCAGTAGTAGTAGTAGTAGTAGTAGTAGTAGTAGTAGTGGTAGTGGTGGTGTGTGGTAGTAATTGTAGTAGTAGTGGTGGGGTGGTAGTAGTAGTAGTAGTAGTAGTAGTAGGAGGAGTAGTAGTAGTAGTAGTAGTAGTAGTAGTAGTAGTAGTAACAATAGCAGTAGCAGTAGTAGTAATAGTAGTAGTAGTAGTAGTAGTAGTAGTAGTAGTAGTAGTAGTAGTTTAGTAATTGTAGTAGTAGTAATAGTAGTAGTAGTAGTAGCAGCAGTAGCAGCAGCAAATGACGATAGCTGCTGTTGATAACCTCTCAGATTTCTTTTCTTTTGGTACTCAGTGTATTGATGATGTGGGAAATGTAAAGTAAGTAAACCTTCTTAAATAAAGGAAAATAATATCCTTGAAAGGTTTTAGAATTGATTACGAATATGCTTTGTTTGTTTATTATTTCATTTTTCTTTTATTTATTTATTGTTTTTTTTTTACATTAAGAGGAAGGAAGAAGGTAAGAGGAAATATCAAACAAAATGAGAGAGAGAGAGAGAGAGAGAGAGAGAGAGAGAGAGAGAGAGAGAGAGAGAGAGAGAGAGAGAGAGAGAGAGAGAGAGAGAGAGAGAGAGAGAGAGAGAGAGGGGGGGAGAGAGAAAGGTAATTTTAACTGACAAACTAGAAAAGGAAAACAGAAATCAAAGAAAACAAAGGGAAAAAACAAAGAAAATAATAATAAACAACCAACAATCTCCCAAAAAATTGATAAATAAACTAAAAAAGAAAACGAAAAACCAAGAAAGAAAACGAGATAAGAAAACCGAGACGACGAAGAGAGACAAGGCAAGACACGAGAGAGAGAGAGAGAGAGAGAGAGAGAGAGAGAGAGAGAGAGAGAGAGAGAGTATAGGTGGACGTGCTTATACCTCGTCCTAGGGCAGTCCACCTGAGCCCCGGGGATAACCTGCTTCGTGTTTACTCCCGCACCGGCAGGTAAGGCCCCTCCCTGGATTCCCTGAGGGCGGAGGTGCTACATAAAGTGGGTCACGCGGGGCGGCGGACGAGAAGGGGCGCAATGAAACCAGGAAGTGCGATGTGAGCGAGTAATCTTCGTAAAGTTATCTTAGAAATGAAGAGAGAGAGAGAGAGAGAGAGAGAGAGAGAGAGAGAGAGCAGATACAATAGAAATTAAGGAAGAGAAGAAAGATTTGAGTAAAGAACACACACACACACACACACACACACACACACACACACACACACACACACACACACACACACACACACACACAGAGAGAGAGAGAGAGAGAGAGAGAGAGAGAGAAGACCACTACGACGACGACGATGAGGAAGGAGAAGAGGAGAAGAAGGAAGAGTAGGAGGAGGAGGAGACGAAGGAGGAACCGAGGCTGGCTTTACCGGGAATACAGGAGATTTTTCTTGCTGGGAGAGAGTGATATTTCTCGGAAAACAATGGAGTCTATTCCCTAATGCAGAGCGTCAAAAGAAATGAGCATCAAAAACCTACTTACTTCCTAAAACAAATGAACATCGGGCGAGTGACACCAGGTGAAGGGAGGGATTCACAGCGGAACAATGAAGGAGACAGAAAGACGATACGGCTCCCTGTTCTCCGAGGCAAAGATCCTTTCTCCTTTCTCCGGCAAGACAATGGAGACTGATCAGAGGGAGTTTGCTATGCGTCCTATTAAAGGGAAGTGATCTTTTGTGGCGACTCGCGTATGTGTGGATGGGAGAACTGTACTACTACTATTACTACTACTACTACTTCTGCTGCTGCTGCTCCTGCTTCTATGAAAGGTTTGGGCTTAATACCCATATATCGAAATGTCAGCTTGTGGTCAATCCTTAGCTGAGGTTTAGGAGAAAGCATCACAAATCTTACCAATTAACTGCCGTGGGTCAGGATCGAACTTGCGCCATCACCACCACGAGCCGATCGCTTTACCACGGAGCTACCCAGTCCCCTTCTGTTTCTACTTAGGGAGCAGAGGTGGGATTAATGGAGATAAGGAGATGAGTGTTTGTGGTGAACAGATGCTAAGTGACATGAATTGAGCAAATGATGAGTGATAAATCGAACAGACCAGCAGACCGACTTACCGCAAACTTTTTTACCATAGACCGAATGATTGACGGATTAACGTACCGACAGACCGAATAATGGATTAACTAATAGACCGAATGAATGATAGACGGACGCTACTAATAAACCGATCAATTGATAAACCGAACGATTAACAAACCAACAAACCACACAACCGAAAGACAACCAATGAACCAGACAACTGGCTAACCCAACAACCAATAAACCGGACAAATGGCTGACTGAACCACCGATAAACAAACATCCGGATAATTGAACAACCAATAAACAGAACCACTTGAAAAACACACATCAAACCAGAACATTACTGAAAAAACCCAATAACTCAGTCACGTACTCACTCACGCACGCACTCACGCACTCACTCACTCACTGGCGCAGTAGTATATTCAGACACGCACACGGCACACAGAAAACGGAGGAGAGATACATTAATGAAAACGGGAGGGTGGGTGGCTGGGTGGCTGGGTGGCTGGGCTGGGGTTGGGCTGGGTGAATGGAGAGTTGGGTTGGGAGGCGGAATAATAATAATGGCGGTGATGGAAAAGCAATCTACCCTGCGAGCTGCTATCCTGTCCAGACTCACATCCACCCTTTTGTCCTCCACCGCTGTCTGCTGCTCGCTCCCAGGGTTTTCATGCACGCGTATTATCATAATGTACTCCGTGGAAGGAAGGAACCACCCACTAGGCCTTTTGTTTGTGTCTTCCGAGGTCCGCGATTCTGTGTCACAGCTCGTCACGTTGGCCTGGGTTGTTGTTTTTTTTCTCGTTTTTCTTTTTTTTTTTTTTTTTTCTTTCTTTTTTTTTTTTTTTTTTTTTTTTTTCTTATGTTCCATGTGACAAAGTGCTTCAGGAAGACACGTTTATTTCTGGGTAAAGTTATGTTGTCTACTGCTCCTCTTCTTCTTTTTTCAGTGTCTCTTCCTTCTTATTTTTCTTTTCGTAATTATGTTGTTTTATCTATTTATGTTTTATTCATTTTGTTATATTTTATTTCTTTGTATTTTATTTATTTTTTCTATCATCCTGTTCTTATCTTTCTTATTTCCTCGTCACTCACTTTGCATCATCTGTACTTTCATTTTTTTTTTTTTTCATTTTCTTCCTCGTTCTTTCATAATTTCCATGTATACTAATAAACTCATTTTCTTTAATATCATATCCAGCTATACCTATTTAAACACTTTATACACAATTCAGCTATAAAAATTCAAACATCTAATGGCCATCTACAGATATCCAGTTATACACACATTTTTTTAATAGTATTTGTTTAACTACACTCATATATCGCATTTTTTTTAAGTATACATATTATTTTTAACATTTCACCCTCAGTATAAACAAAAACTCCGTGACTGTCTCCTCTGTCACCCTGTCTTTCTTCTTTCTACCCTCACTCACTCACCCTTGTCTGTACCTTCCCTCTCTCTCCCACCCTTCCTTCCCCACCGCCTCCCTCCTTCCCTGCCTGCCTCTTATCGCCCTCAACTCAGCCTTCCTGTGTTTGTTCTTCGTGTTGAAAAATAGGGGCGAATATTTGGTCTCTGAGGCGCCAATGGAGGGTCGTAGCGGCAGGCAAGGCGCTAATGGTGCAGGGCAAGTGAGGGTGCGAATGGAAAGTTGAGGTTCTATTCTGGATGGTTGCGAAGGGAACTGGAAATAGAACCCTAACTTTAGTGGCGTAGTGTTGGTTTTACTGAGGTTAGTTCTTCAAGAGTTGGTGGTGCAGGACAAGTGAAGGGCGTGATGGAGTTCTGCTATAGGTAAGCGAAAATTTATAGAACTAGAAAGAACCTAACTTTAGTGCCATAGTGTTGGTTTTACAGAGGCTAGTTCTTCAAGAGTTTGTGGTGCAGGATAAGTGAAGATCGCAATGGAGTCCTAGTCTAGATTGATGAGAATTTATAGGATTGGAAATGTATTCTAACCTATCTTAACTGAAGCTAATCTAAATATTATACTATGGGATGATTTTGTGGATTTTGTAATTTCGATTTTTACTTTTTTCTAGATAGAATCAATAATACAAAAGTTAATGCATGTTTATTTCTTGCACTCGTATCATCTGCAGTATTCATTTTCATCACCACATCTCTTTAACCTTCCTTTCCTTTCATTCACATATCTGTTATCATTATTTTCATCACATTTCTTCTTTTTTTTGTTTATATTTTATAATTTTTTTTCATCTCCACGGTCAATCTCCTCATGAAAAAGTAATCACTCTCTTATTTGCCAAGATAATAACATGCCTTTGTCCTTCTTTGCCGCTCACGTGTCCTAAGCCAAAATTTCACGTACCCTTGATCACTCCGACCCTTCCTCAACCAATCTTACCACACACCTGAGGGAGATCAGGACGAGTCTGACCTTCGGCGACACTGGCAGGAGAAGGAGAGATAAGCGACTTGGAGATATGAAAGGGAGAAATGAAAGGACATGAGGAGTGAGAGAATAAGGTGAGTGGGAGATGACGTGATGAGTAAGAGGAATGCTTGAGGAGTGACATGTGTGGGAAGTGATTGGGAAAGGTGAGAGGAATGCTGAAGGAATGAGATGAGTGGGAGATGACTTGGAGAGGTGAAAGAAGCTGTATAAATGAGAGAGGAGAGATAATAATGAGTAAACATGATAGAGAAAGCGAGATAACGATAAGGTAATGTAAAGATAAGATACTGAAATAAGACATGATAAATAGGAAACAATAATCGAGAGGAGGAGTGGGATGAGACGACAGTTAGAGCGGTGAGAGGGCTGTGGTGGAAGTCGAAAGGAAAGGAAAAAACTGTGAGAGGGAGAGGAGTGAGAGGGGAATGAAAGTAGGATTGCGAACTGGGATTTGTGGGCGGCAGGGAGAGGAAGGGAGGGCCGCTGCTGAGCCTTCCCTCCGGTTGTTGCTGTAGGATAATGGCTTGCAGTTCTAACCACTCCCCACTCTCACCCCTGACACTCCCTCACTATCACCCCCACACCCATGATACACCCCCGCACCCCTGCACACTTCCAGATACATCCACATACATACCTATACACACGCTCACTCACTTGGTACGCACTCACACACACACACACACACACACACACACATACACACACACACACACTTTAATATAACTCATCAATAAGTAAGAAACCACATCCTCAAAAGTTTCGACGTCTTATCTTTACTACTACTACTACTACTACTACTACTGCCTCTAACAATAAAGTGAAAGTTATTGTGCATATCAGTGAAAGTTTTACAAGAACTGCGCATTGTAATCGTGGAAAACATGCACGAGAAGCTTAACAATTATCTCTATGGCCTTCGAAAATGTTCAGATAGCTTTATAGAGACCAAACATTTAACCAGGTTTGAGGTAGTTCAAAGATATACGTTTAAAAACTAATATCTTTTAGGCAACGTTAAGAATTAAAAATGCTTCAAATATGGAGGATTGAGATTTCTAGTAACGGCAAACCACCTTATTCCCTTTTATTCCAGGTTCTTCCTCCTCCTCCTCCTCCTCCTCCTCCTCCTCCTCCTCCTCCTCCTCCTCCTCCTCCTCCCGCGCCGCCTCGCCTGCAGGTGTTTCTCTATGATAATGATATATAGTATTGGACGCCAGGGTGGGAGTGATTCTACAGATAAGCACCATTTCCATCATCCACTCCCGCCAGCCCGAGTGTGTTTGGTTTGGAACTGAAGAGCAGCTGACAGGATTACCTCAGTCCACCCTAGTGCCTCGTCCTCGTTCTCCTCCTCCTCCTCGTTCTCCTCCTTCTCCTCCTCCTCCTCCTCCTCCTCCTCCTCCTCCTCCTCCTCTTCCTCTTCTTCATTTCTTCTTTTTCTCTCCTTTATTCGCTTATCGCTTTCTTTCTTTTTTTTTTTTTTGTCACTCAAAGAAATTAGGATTCGTATGATAAGTGGTGCATCGAGGTTAGAATAGATGTTAATACTGTCTCTCTCTCTCTCTCTCTCTCTCTCTCTCTCTCTCTCTCTCTCTCTTCTATCTTCGTTCTATGTTACAGTGTGTGTGTGTGTGTGTGTGTGTGTGTGTGTGAGGGAGAGAGGGCGCGTTAGGAGTGGCTCAAAACACACACACACACACACACACACACACACACACACACACACACACACACACACACACACACCTTTACACATACACATTTTGCGGTAATCCCCAACAACACCGGGTGTCCTCCATTCCTGCCCCGTCTCACCCAGCCCAGCCCCGCCCCGCCCCGCAGCCCACGCCCCGAGATGGCCCTCACACAAAGCTCTCGGATGCGGCAGTGGAGCCATTTAAAAATCCCTCTGTTTACTTTTGTAAAATACACCCAAGCCAGGAGCTTCTCTCTCCCGTCACGTCCTCGCCAGGCAACTTTCTTTAGTTTTCGCTCACTTTTCACATTGCAATGGACGCGACTTGAGTGCTTTTCAAAACGTGGCTTCAGCTGAAATAGGCAATTGAACGAACATACTATTCGGTGTTCTCTTATTTTTTTCGTTGTTTTTACGTACATTTCATGGGTTTTGAGGGGAAAGCAGATATGGTACAAGTTAGTTCTCACCTTATACTTTTCCATCAGCGTGTTTATCTTGGCATTGTTTCACGTGCTGCGTCACCCGACCGACTTAACCTAATGGATATCGATACCACACAACTCAGCCGCTCCTTCTACATTAAAGTTTTATCGAGCGTTAGGCGGAACACGGTGACTGAAGCTCTTGCTTTTCCCCCAAGTCGCCGGGCAGCGTTCAGGCATCTCCTCTATGGGTGGACGGCGAGCTAGCCAGGTGTCTTGCTAAGAGTGTTTGTAATAGATATTACAAAGAACTGTAGGTCTGTTCGGAGGTGTACATCTTTTGATTAGGTGGGACGGTAAACCCCTACACACACACACACACACACACACACACACACACACACACACACACACACACACACACACACACACACATACAGGGCAGTTTTGCTAGTGGGAGCTTAGCGTTAACGCTACATTATTATACCATTCGGTATGATGATCTCGGTGAAACTTTTGCTGTTGCATTAGATATATCAAAAGTTTTTGATAGAGTCTGGCACAAAGCTTTAATTTCAAAACTGTCCTCCTACGTCATCTATCCTTCTCTCTGCAACTTTATCTCAAGTTTCCTTTCCGACCGTTCTATTGCAACCAGGGTAGACGGCCATTGTTCTCCTAAATCTATCAATAGTGGTGTTCTTCTGGGTTCTGTCCTGTCACCCACTCTCTTTCTATTATTCATTAATGATCCTCTTAACCAAACTTCTTCCCCCTATCCACTCCTACGCCGATGATACCACCCTACATCTTTCCACGTCCTTTCAGAGACGACCAATCCTTCAGGAAGTCAACAGATCACGCAGGGACGCCACAGAACGCCTGACTTCTGATCTTTCTATAAAATTTCTGATTGGGACAGAGAAAATTTAGTAGTGTTCAATGCCTCAAAAACTCAATCCCTCCATCTATCAACTCGACACAACCTTCCAGACAACTATCCCCTCTTCTTTAATGACACTCAACTGTCTCCCTCTTCCACACTGAATTTCCTCGGTCTGTCCTTTACTTATAATCTTAACTGGAAATTTCACATCTCATCTCTTGTTAAAACAGCTTCTGTGAAGTTAGGCGTTCTGAGGCGTCTCCGCCAATTTTTCTCGCTCCTCTAACTGCTAACTCTGTACAAGGGCCTTATCCGTCCTTGTACGGAGTACTCTTCGTATGTTGGGGGGGGGAGGGTCCACTCACACAGTTTTATTAGATAGGGTGGAATCAAAGCTTTTCGTCTCATCAACTCCCGTCCTCTGACTGACCGTCTTCAGCCTCATTCTTACCGCCGAAATGTTGCATCTCTTTCTATCTTTTATGGCTATTTTCATGCTAACTTCTACTGATCTTGCTGACTGCATATACCTTCCTTCCTCCTACGGACTCGCTGCACAAGGCTTTCTTCTTCCTCTCATCCATCCCTATTCTGTCCAACTCTCTAATACAAGAGTTAACCGGTATTCTCAAATTATTCATACCTTTCTCTGGTAAACTCTGGAACTCCCTGCCTGCTTCTGTATTTCCATCTTCCTACGACTTGTCTTATTTTAAGAGGGAGGTTTCAAGACATTTGTCTCTGTCTTTCGGCTAATGCTTTCCATTCTTTTAGGGAACTTGCATTTGAAGTGGCATTTTTTTTAGTTTTATTTGTTTTTTGTCAGTTTCCCTCTTACATAAGAAAAAAAATCTACAATATACAACAACACCACCACCACCACAAGAACAATAACAACAACAACAACAACAATCAGACATTAACACGTTACACCACCACCACCAACACACACCATATCATACAACTCTACACCACACAATATTTCCATATCCTTGGTACAATGATCTTTCCCGACTGGAGCCCCACCCCTACTGCCGCGGCTGTATACTGCAATTATTTTCTTCGGATATTTAGCGCAATTTCTCGGTATTAGTACTATGTGTTTCTGGATGTTTTCGTGACTGGATGTAGGAGTGTAGGGGGAGGTGGACGAGGAGTAGGTGAGAGGGAAAGGTGGAGTGTGAGAGAAAAGCAAGAGGAGGAAGAGTTATCCAACAGACATGTAAAAAAAGATATTTCGGTGCAAGACTAAATTTGTTTGTTTTATTAATGGAGTAGGTATTTTTTTGATGTAGAGTTTTGATATTGATAAAATGTAACACGTTTTAAACAACAATTGCATCTAAACTGTGTTTTTTGGTCTGCAAAAGGATTTCATTTGTCATTTTATGAGTTATAACTTTTAGTTAACTCGTCTAGGATTGTTCCGGTGTTTGATATAAAACTTTGAAAATATGAAAAATATGAACCAAGTAATAACATCGAATAAAATCTTGTCCAACTAGCCTATTCGTATTTTTGGATTCAAATTTTCAGAGTCGAAATATAAAACAAGAATCCTTCAAACAATAAGGAATTTGTGTTTTCTTTATTTGGATGTTTTTTTTTTTTTTTCACTTATTCAGGAAATGTAATATAATGTAGTCTGGCTTTGTCTTTCTTCTCGACATTATAATGTTTCTGTGGCGCCGTTGGTAAACATACACACAATTTGTTGGACTTTTTTTTTATACTGGATCTGGTAATGTTATTATACATTTATTGCTTCTTTAAGTATTTATCGGGTCAAAAACTGTAGTGCACTCCATTCTGGGTGTTTTCTTTCTTCTCGCGATTGTTTAAATGAATTGTGTACGTAATTATTGAACTACAGAGGCACATCATCCATGCTCTCCTCCAGGTCAGTACATCAATGTTTACCTACACTCCCTTTTGTTTCCAGACGCAAACAGTAAAGAGAAGCCAGAATTAATCACAAAAATAGATAAATAACGCCCAAATTTCTTATATAAATAAAGCTATGGTTTTAGCCCCCATTCAGAGCGCCCGCCATGACATGGAGCCATACCGAGACCTTCAATATTTCCAGTCTTTTCAGGAATTTTCCAGCAACTTTTCGTCTGAAATGCATAAATTGTACCAAATGGAGGAAAGAAAATGGAATGGAATTGTGTGAGGGGATTGTAATAGTACGTAGAGGTAATTGTAGTAGTAGTAGTAGTTTATGGACGAGTCGAACGTAAACCAGCTCGAACGTGCCAAGTCGAGCGTCATAACAATGGTAGGATTTTGGTAATTTTCCATTGACAGAACAGTTAACATTCGGGGAGAAAATTCCTTAGCAACATAATCGAAGCTGATGTTTTCATAAATCATGATTGTTGTGTCATGCTTTCGAATGCACAAAAACCGAACATCAAAATAATAAAGTTGTAATATCGTAAAGTAGTAAGCCAACATAAAATAAAGCTGTATTCATTCGCTATAGAATAGTGAAAACCAGAATAGAATGGAGAAAAGAAATTAATGAAAAATCAAGTCTGAAGATTACAGAAAATCTGAACTTGTTGTGTTAAATGAAGTTGAATAATATGGAAGACGGCATGACGTCACAAAAGTGATGCCTATGCACTATTGACCCTGCCATCCTTACACCCAACACATTACCAGCCTCCCATTGAAAATAGGCTACATAGCTAGAACGCCCGAGTCACGCTCTTTATTTTTCGTCTTATGTCCACGCTTCGAGGCCGGCTACCATACAGGTGACCTTAAAAGACTTGTAATAGTCGTGGCATACTGTGCCCGCGAAAATTTAATGGTAAATCATACATGGAAATTAGACAATACAATGTTGTTGTTTTTTTCAGCTTTTGGTGGACTTGACCATGAGCAGTAGCAACAACAACAACAACAACAACAACAACAACAACAACACAACAACAACAACAGCAGCAGCAGCAGCAGCATTACTATTAGTTATCATTATTATTAATATTAAGAATGTTAATGGTGTGTGTGTGTGTGTGTGTGTGTGTGTGTGTGTGTGTGTGTGTGTGTGTGTGTAATTCACCTCGGTCGCCTGGTGGTCACCCAGCCAGTCTTCCCATTACAGAGCGAGCTCAGAGCTCATAGACCGATCTTCGGGTAGGACTGAGACCACAACACACTCCACACACTGGGAAAGCGAGGCCACAACCCCTCGAGTTACATCCCGTACCTATTTTACTGCTAGGTGAACAGAGGCCACACATTAAGAGGCTTGCCTATTTGCCTCGCCGCGCCGTGTGTGTGTGTGTGTGTGTGTGTGTGTGTGTGTGTGTGTGTGTGTGTGTGTGTGTTGCTTTGTTTTGGCTGTCATGTGTGGGATTGTGAACCAAATATGTATAAAGGTAAATAGACTGGCTATACTATTACTACTACTACTACTACTACTACTACTACTACTACTACTACTACTACTCCTACTCCTACTCCTACTCCTACTTCTTCTACTACTCTTACTCCTACTACTACTACTACTACTACTACTACTACTTCTTCTTCTTCTTCTTCTTCTTCTTCTTCTTCTTCTTCTTCTTCTTCTTCTTCTTCTTCTTCTTCTTCTTCTTCTTCTTCTTCTTCTTCTACTACTACTACTACTACTACTACTACTACTACTACTACTACTACTACTACTACTACTACTACTACTACTACTACTACTACTACTGCTGCTGCTGCTGCTGCTGCTGCTGCTGCTGCTGCTGCTATGTATGTAATATATATATATATATATATATATATATATGGTATATATGTGTGTGTGTGTGTGTGTTGTTTTTTTTTTTTTTTAAGGGAAACTACCCCTTACATATAAGAAGGAAACAACAACTTGGCCAAATAATATAGTTTACCCTAAAGTTAAATAGGTTTTCTCTTATATTAACTATTATTTATTTTTTACTTTTCTGAGATTTTTATGTAATATTTATACAAAATATATTATTTAAATTTACATTGATTATTTATCTTATACAATTAAGTACTTAATTGATTTATTGTCAAAAATAATTCTTGTACTCGAACGCCACGGCAGCCCTTCTTCATGCGTGTCCCCGGTCGACCGCCCAGCCACCGTAAGTGTGTTCGCTATTTTCTTACATCTGGAGTTTATTTCCGCTTGGTGGGCGCTCTAACTCAACCATTCTTATCATAAGTAATGCTGCTATTAGGAACGTGCGTTGATTGACCGTATGTAATTATGGTTACTAGGATGTTCGCAGATAAATATGAGCAGCCGCACGTAAACAAACCATGGACCCGCGAGACCTGGCGCCACCCTGTCACATTTTCAGCACATTTCCGTCATTACGTGAATCATAACTATTGTACACCAGTTATATCAAGTCTGATGTGTGCGCGACGGTGTACTTTCAAAACTTTATTAGATATCTTGATGTTTAGTGGGACGTTTAGGGAGTCAGCGATATGGTCTTGTAGTTATCATGAAACTACCATAATATATCACTTATTAGCATGTGCAAAGGCTAAAGTGGTGTATGCTACGTGAACTGGCAAAGTGAACAGCGTGGGAAGTGTATTATTGAGTTTCAGGGAAGTGTTGGGTCTGCGTGGCGTCATTTAGTCAGGTCAGATAAGGCAGTTCATCTCTGCCCGAGTTATTGTACAGACCGTATATGGAACAAGAATATATAGGAAAATAGGACAGCTGCTTTTTTAAGTGAACAAAAAAAAACAAGACAAAGAAATAGTGAGATGTGGAAGAAATAAAAAAAGCCAGTGGAAAAAAAATGAACAAGACTAAAATCGACATTAAGGATCCGCCAACACTAGGTCAACCTTCCCGGCTTATACCTGACCTGACCTGACCTGATCCACGCTGCCTTCATGCTGAGTGGTTATCAATTTTTTTTTTTTTTTTTTTTTTTTTTTTTTCCTGGGAAGTAACAATGTTGCTTAAATTAAATTACCTGTGTATAGCCAGTAATCAAGACAAGTCAGTTTAATTTCTTACCTATTACTTATAAGTGTTCGTATTTATTGTATTTATTTGTTTATTTAATTCATTTTATTTTTGTTTATATTCCTATATATTATTTTTATTATTATTTTTTTTTTTTTCGACAGTTTTTCGGGTGGGGGAAGCAAGGTCATTAATCTCTATCAACTAGAGGGCAAGGGACAAGGTCAATTAATTTCTTCCAACTGGTTTCTTCCTCTTTATTTTATTGGGAAGCTATTTGCAAAGAGAGGAAGGTGGATTTAACTTGCATCATAATGTAGGAAAAATTAAACTAGTAATGTTTTATGGTGCAGTAGATATTTAGCCTATAATGGTTTGGCCAGTGACTCAGTTCATCATATTATTGTGGCATTTAAGGGACTGCAATAGGCTTACTGGGTTACATTGGGCAGCTCCTGTACTAACCATGAATCTCTCTCTCTCTCTCTCTCTCTCTCTCTCTCTCTCTCTCTCTCTCTCTACCCCATGTACTCAAAAATGCTCCTTCACTGCCCCTCCATTACTTCCAATGGCTCTAGTTAAAGTTACGTGGATTTTTTAGGGTGTTAATGGATTCTAATGACAGAATAATGTTAATAATAGGAAAAGCAATCTTGATAGCTTTATCATCTTTGTGGTCTTTGAAAGTAGTGGTGGGGAGAAAGCAGAGGTGGTTTTTTTTAATAAAAGATGGGAAATCTGGTCAAGGGAAACAAGAAGGCGTATTTAGATGCCAATTTATGAATACTGGCCTATATCTAATCTTGACTGCTAAAGGGGCTATCACACTGGCCTATGATACACGGAATGCGGGCCATGGTTCTTGGTATGGAACCAGGAACATTATCACACACAAGCTGCCTGCGTTCTAACTATGCTAGGCATACAGCCCACCAACCAAGACCAAGCCTAATCGATACAAACCAGAACAAAACCATGCCGCTTAGGTATATCTCAACCTGTGCTTCGTTCTGGAATTGCATTTGCACTTCCTCTTATTGAAGAAAAGTAAGTAAAAGAAACTAGAGAAGAACCGAGACGTGTGCAGCGGCAACTTTGGAGTCAGAGGTGGTTACCATGAGCCCAAACTATCAACATGATATATATATATATATATATATATATATATATATATATATATATATATATATATATATATATATATATATATATATATATATATATATATATATATATATATATATATATATATATATATATATATATATATATATATATATATATATATATATATATATATATATATATATATATATATATATATATATATATATATATATATATATATATATATATATATATATATATATATATATATATATATATATATATATATATATATATATATATATATATATATATATATATATATATATATATATATATATATATATATATATATATATATATATATATATATATATATGTATGATGAAATATTTTATATTTCAATATGAAAAATTTAGGCACGTTCCTTTTAGTTTAAATAAAATGTTTTTATTCAATATATTATGTTTGTTTTTTCATTGGAATAGCATACGCAGAACCAGGATGGATATGAAGCCATCCCAACTTTGCTCTGCTAATCCCGGGCAAGTTCCAGCTATCTGGAGCGGATGTTCCTCATTCCACGTATCATAAGCCGGTGTGATAGGCCCTTAAGCCTTTTCCACTCATCCACCATTTTATTTGTGAACTGACAGTATCTTTCCAATATCTTTCCTAAACCTAAACTTAATCTACAGTGTATACGTTCCTCAAACTCTGTCCTGTTTCAATTTTCCATTTCTGCATACTTGTTTCATTTTCTACCAATCAGAAAATTACTTTCACCTATTTATTTTTCTGTGTGTTTCTCCTCATTTACCTAAGCATGCATGTTTATTTCAACTGTGTTATCTAATTATTTACGTTTTATTTTTTTCTCTAGATCATGTCGGGAGGCCTTAGTGTTATGAGCTTGGAGGAAAATGATGTGACGCGTTTCCTGGCTGCGTCCACTCACCTCGGCGCCAACAATGTCAACTTCCAAATGGAGCAGTACGTCTACAAGAGGCGTCAGGATGGTAGGTGTGCGCTGTGCTGTGCTGTTGTGAGTGGTGCACTGTGCTGTACTGTTGTGAGTGGTGGGATGGTAGGTGGTGCACTGTGCTGTTGTGAGTGGTGGGATGGTAGGTGGTGTGCTGTACTGTTGTGAGTGGTGGGATGGTGGGTGATGCACTTTGCTGTTGAGTGGATGGATGGTAGGTGGTGTGCTGTACTGTTGTGAGTGGTGGGATGGTAGGTGGTACACTGTGCTGTGCTGGTGTGAATGGTGTTCCTTGGGGATAAGGTGTCTGTCCTCTGCTGGTGTTATGACTTGGGTGTTCATTCATCATTTGTGTTTGGCGGTAAGGCACATGTCTTCTTATTTAGCATCATTTTAACACCCAAAAGATAAAGCATGTAGTATGGAAAAGTGTTGTTTGTCAGTGTATTAGAATTGGCACTAATGTGTAATTATTTTATAAGTGTCAGTGGTGTAGCAAATTAACACTTGACCACCTGTTAAGGTTTCACATCCCTGTAGCTTTGCACCTTGATGGTTTTAGCTTGGGAGAGCAGAGGTCTAGGTAATCATTATATGTTGATACCAAGTAGTAAGTCTATGAAACTTAAAAATGTATTAGAATTATTATATAGATTAACATTTGTAAAAGTAGTGATATTTCTCACAGCCAAATTCAATCTCTGGAAACCACATTGAGAAGCTTAAATGAAACTTTCCTACACCCAAACTGATTCTGAGCACTGACTTTCATCACACAGTCTTCAGTATCTTGATTAAAAAGTATAAACTGGATAGCTATACACTAAAGCAAATCACAGAAAATATTGCACACTTAAAAAATTTTTTAATGGAATGCACTTAATGCTCTTACTGTTGGGATTACACCCACAATTCTCTGAGTATTTACTATCTTTAGATGTGACACTCAACATTACAAAACAAAAACAAAATCAGTACTACATTTAAAACAGACACTAGCATTCACACATTCCTTCAAGAGCTCACTATCTGGTTTATCAAGGATGTGTGGAGATGGACTTTTCATCAGTATCTCAGGTATGCATTCTATAAACTATGTTAATGAACACATACTTGGCCAGGTACTTACATCATCCACCTGCGCAAGACTTATGAAAAGATCCTGCTTGCTGCCCGGGCCATCGCAGCCATTGAGAACCCTGCTGATGTGTACGTGATCTCCTCGCGTCCCATGGGCCAGCGTGCCGTGCTCAAGTTTGCCCGGTACACTGGTGCCACACCCATTGCCGGCCGCTTCACCCCTGGAGCCTTCACTAACCAGATCCAGGTGGGGCTTTTTATTTTATTTATTTATTTTTTGTAAAAGGGGAAATCTGGCCAAGGGCAACAAAAACTATTAAAACAACAGACCCACTTAGATGCCAATCCCTTAGCAGGTCTGAGAGAGTTAGGTATGAATCCTTGTTGGTGCATGCTGGTGTACTTAGCATTCCTGTACTAGATTATTAGTCATAGATTGAGTTGGAAGTGTATCCAGTATGTAATTCATTTATCCATGTATTTCAGAATACAGTAAAGCTGAAGTATTCTGAACATGATGGACAGTAGCCTCTGATTTACTTGTGTGTGTTAAGATTGCTTGTGAGAGGGAGGTTTCAAGATATTTATCCCATTTTTTTGGCAATCTTTCTCAGACCTGTTAGGGGACTGGCATCTGATTGAACCTTTTTTTTTTTTTATTTATTTTTTATTTTATTTTATTTTATTGTTATTATTTTTATTTATTTATTTTATTTTTTTTTTTTTTATTTATTTATTTATTTATTTTTTTTTTTTTTTTTTTTTTGCCCTTGGCCAGTTTCCTCACTTAATAAGAAATAAAATTAAGTATGGAGTTTGGAGGAATAGGAATTGAAATGGTACATGATTCATATTTTTAAAAACTATATTTCATCATTACATTCCCCTCAACAATTGCATTTATTGACAAAGCATTTCCCCTCAGGCTGCCTTCCGTGAGCCACGCCTGCTGGTAGTGACTGACCCTGCCTCGGATCACCAGCCAATCACAGAGGCTTCCTATGTCAACATCCCTGTCATTGGCTTCTGCAACACTGACTCTCCTCTGCGCTATGTGGATGTTGCCATTCCCTGCAACAACAAGGTGTGTGTGTGACAGCACTTCCTCAGTCACTTCTCACCTACTAGATGTATATTTTCAGCTTTTCAGTAGCTTTTCTTATCCAATTTTAGGTCTACTCAGTTGACTGCATGCCTCCTCCACAGTTTCACTACACAAGACTTTCTTCATTCTCTCACCCCTATTCTGTCCACCTTTAGTACTATAGTTAACCAGTACTCTCAATCTTTCAAACCTTTCTCTTGTAAACTCTGGATTTCCATCTTTATATTATCTCAACTCATATAAGAAGGGGGTTTCAAGACTTTTATACCATTCTTTTAGTTAATTCGCTCAGACCTGCTTGAGGACTAGCAGCAGGACTTGTTTACATTTTTGTTGCCCTTTGTCAGATTTCACTTTACATGAAAGAAAGAAAAGTACACTTCTCAGCTTGTGTGACACAGTTGTCTCTTCTCCTAGTTTTAGGTTTTCTTGGTTAATCTTTCTATTGGATGCCCTGGTTCTGTGTTCCTTGTCTCTGCTGGCTCATCTCATCTTCCTCTCTGTTTTGTCTATCAATTGACTAGGTTTATATCTGTAGACTTCCTCCTTATTTTTGGTTGTTGCTATTCTCTGTTCTTCCTCCACACAATCAAAGAAGGCTTTAATTGTTAGGAGATGAGTGAGGTGCCTCAATGAATCTACATACATAGATATCTTTATTCTCAAACATTATTACATATATAACAAATCAGTGCTGAATAGGTGTCATTCCCCCTACCCTATTTGAGATAGGACACACTCACTCCCCTAGTTTGAAAGCATCTCATGTGTTTAATGATATTCATCAGCCTCTGTTTTCAATTTTGACACATATATATTTGGTCATAATAGTGTTAGTCTTGTATCTTTATTTGATGAACATGAAAGGACGTAATTATGATCTTAATGAATAAACGTTATAACTGATAATAATACAAGCTGATGTTATTCCACCTGTGTTGCTGAACAGCTAACCCATGTGGTACTTCTCTCTTGCAGAGCCCTCACTCTGTTGGACTGATCTGGTGGATGCTGGCCCGCGAAGTGCTCCGTCTGCGCGGCACTATCTCCCGCAAGCTGCCCTGGGAGACTGATGTGATGCCTGACTTATTCTTCTACCGGTATTTTGAGCCCTTTTGCCTGTGTTACTTTGCTACTCAAAAGTTGAAGATGCAAGAGACAGCTTAAGGATAGAAATTGTAGCTACATCTTGAATAGTAGTGAAAGCGTGAGTCCAGGGAGTCCTTTGTCCACCTGGGCTCTCGTCTCTAGTTATGTACTCTCTCTCTCTCTCTCTCTCTCTCTCTCTCTCTCTCTCTCTCTCTCTCTCTCTCTCTCATTTCAATTGAAGAGTGTATGGGAAGTGCTGTTCGGCTTCCACCCATTAGTGCACGGGCAATTTTATTTATATTGGTAACCATATTAGGGCCCATATCACCCCTCCAAGTGCATCTTCAGCATAACCACCTAGAACCTGGGTATCATGGTGACATGTAGGTAACTTTAAGCCACTCGACAAATGGCATAGTTTTAAAGAGGTATGTGGTGGGATTCGAACCTATGCGTGGACATCTGCCCGATCCCACGCTCACCACCTTATCCACTATGCCACCAATATAAACACATTGTTTTTGTAGTTGTCAGGAGATATGTGTGGAGGGGTAAGAGTAAGTTAACATTCTCCCATGAATAGTGGATAGTGTGTGCTTACGCATTCTAACACAAGTGATTCCCTGGCATCAGCCTGTTGGTGTGTTGAGGTAGAGGACTGAGCCATCACCACACTGCACAAGGATCAGTTCTGTAGCACACTGGCCAGATGCAGCACTGGTTCACCTCAGCTGTTTCATAAACAGACCCATCTTATATCCTCACTTCACACCAGATCAGCTAATCAAATCATGTGGAAGAACATGGATGCCCACAAGGCTTCATTTTTATTTCTACTTTAAAAGTTTCTCTGTTCATTTGTACATTTCTGCCCTGTACAAATTGTCAGAATTGATGTGGCACTATCTCATACTAATCTAACTGTTCAAGGAACTGCTGCCATTTTTCAGAATAATTGCTAAATTGTGTGATTCCCAGATGATATTTGTGTTCATGGTATGGCTGATTTTATATTTGAAATAGCCATTTGATAAGCTGGTATAATGGTCTCTAATTCCAAGCATGCCAAGTAAATGGTCAGTTATCTGTGTGTTCCTTTACAGGATGAGTAAGACGGGACGTAATTCTGACAGGAATGAAAGAATGTCTAAGCTGATAATGGTCTATTATCGTATCTAAATCTCACTCTGGTGTTATTGGAGTTAACTTGGATTTCTATTGTTCCAGTGATCCTGAGGAGCAGGAGAAAGAAGAGGCTGCCAAGGCTGAGGCTGCCAAGGCTGAGGCAGAATCAGCAAAGGTTGACTCCCAGGCTCCTGAGACCTGGGTGGGTGATGTGCCTGAGGCTGAGGCTGCTGCTGCTGCCACACCAGCTGCACCTGCTGTTGCTGTGGCAGGTGGTGTTCCACCTGCTGCTGGAGCTGCTCCTGTTGCAGCTGCTGCTGCTGGTGCTGCTGCTGCTGCTGCTGTGGCTGCCCCTGGGGCTCCTGCTGCTCCTGTTGATGACTGGGGCCAGACTGTAAGAATTGTTTTATCATGTACAATGAGAATGCTTGCTTGATTCGATACACCTGAGTATATTTTATATATATGTAATGCATTTTAACTTTGGAAAGAACTTCTTTGTATTACAGGGAGATGACTGGGCTTCACCCACCACTGGAACCACTGAGGACTGGGGTGGCGCAGGAGACAACGCCAACTGGTAAACTCCAATAAATGTAATACACCAATGTGCCCAGTTGTTTGCAATTTTTCCACCAGTTGACTCAAAGAAGAGAATGGACAAGGCCCTCTAACATGGGCAGCAACTTTGATTATCTACACTGCAGTATCCATGGAATCAACATGCACATTATTTCATTTATGCAATACTACTACTAATGTGAGCACAGATGGAGCAGAGTTAAGAGGCTATTAAATTTCAAGCAGCACAGTTTTATACTGATTACACTGCATGTAGTTCAAAATGCCTTGCATATTAATACATTGACTGTGTCTCCTTGCACTCACCCTCTCCCTCATACCTCCCATCAACTTTTTGTATCATCAATTCTCTGATTCCCCAGCTACTCTTTCACTGTTGCAATGTTGCATCTCTTGCTATATTCTGCTGGTTTCATGCCAACTGTTCTTCGTACCTTGCAAACTTCATGCCTCCCCTCTTCCAGCCTTTCTGCACAAAACCTCAGGTCTATTCTGTTCACCTCTAATGCAAGAGTTAACCGGTACCCTCAATCATTCATAATTTTCTCCGGTAAAATCTGGAACTTCTTATCTGCTACTGTACTTAAATGTATTATGACGACCTCATTTTTAGATGAGTTTCAAAACATATCCCTTGGTTAACTGACCTCTTATCTGCTACTGTACTTAAATGTATTATGACGACCTCATTTTTAGATGAGTTTCAAAACATATCCCTTGGTTAACTGACCTGCACAGGGACTCACCTTTTAAGTAGGTCTCTCTCTCTCTCTCTCTCTCTCTCTCTCTCTCTCTCTCTCTCTCTCTCTCTCTCTCTCTCTCTCTCTCTCCAGTTGGGTGTAATAGGCGTTTTCAGTAGCGCCTTGCAAAAAGCGAACGGTCCTAAAAGCGTTCGCCTTTGGCGCCCCAAAGGCGAACGCTTTTCAAGATATGTTCGCTTGTGTTAGCTCTCAGAGTCACGTGATAGCGAACACATACGGTGATTGGCTGTGAGACGAGTTATCAACTATTATGAGGAGCATGAAGATATGATAAGTATTAGCATGTAAAGGAAATACATTTAGTAACGGTTTACTGATATTGAAATTCATAAGAATTCTCCTTGCAGTTTAAATTAAATGAAAACAGTCTTGCACTCTCAAGACATCTGGGACTACGCACTCTGGATGGACCACGGTTCACACTTGTTCACGCTACTCATTTCAAAGCTTGTGACTCCGACTTGGATTTTCAGTTATGTGAGAATCTCGTATGTTACGCATTATCTAAGCACATTAATTGTAAAATATAAATATGATGGGATATTTGCACTGTTACTTGATAATGACATAAGGTTATAGCAATATTGCGGAAGATTTGGGTATATTTTTTAATGGTGGTGCTCTGAAAACTTTGGGCGAACGAACACACAACATCATGGCCTCTTTGACAGTGCAATAATTTGAGGGGATCCACAACAAAAATGTCTCTGCCAATGTAACTACTGAATGACAAGCAGTCACTAGTGGTGTAGCGGCTTATTTGGCATATTGTGTATCAATGGATACTGGGTATATTACCTGTAATACCTTATAAAGTAGGAAAATGTGACAGGGGAAGTGATACCTGGGATCTTAAGGGCTCTATTCACCTCTATTATTTGGTCTCAACACCGCCATAGGCGCTCACGTATTATAAAACAATTTAGTTAATCTTTTAAAGGTCCGTTTCACGTACAAACACGAAACTCACATATGTAGAAGGCTTGGTGACCTTGCCGTAAACATAAAATAATTGAGCCGCAAGCGTCTAGTTTGGCCGTCAGTTTCTAAGTCCAGCGAGCTCAGCACCAGTCAAGAGTAAACACTGAAATGATTTTCAATTGTTTATAACAGATTTGTGGGTATAAACAGGGATTTGTGGGTAGCGGCATATAAGGATTTCATGGTGTATCTATAGAGCTAATCCCTCCAATCACGCGCTGCCATTCGAGAGGCATAAGGTTATCATTTTTTAGGTTCCTTGTTAGCACTAGGTTAACACCCTAACGGGGGTTCACTGGGGCTGCGCCTCCCTCCGTATAGGATAGCTTAGGTTAGGTTATGATAGGTTAATGCCTTAGCGTGGTTGGGGGAGGATCCAGGGGAGACGCAGCCCCCACAATTAGGTTAGGTTAGCTTAAATTAGGTTAATGCCCTAGCGGAGGGGTCCACTGGGGGCTAAGTTACATTAGGTTAGTTTAATGCCCTAGCAGGCGGGGTCCAGTTAGGTTATATTAGAAATTAGGTTATGTTAGGTTAGATTAGGTTATACTTGGTTAGATTAGGTTGGAAAAACTTGAAATATTATTGAAAATTTCCGTAATTTTTTTTTTAATACTCATATTGCGTTTTTTTTTTTTTTTCCCCACCAAAACCCCGATTCCCCACAGGCCCCAAGCTTGTTTGGGGGGATGGAGGGGAAGGGAGGGACAGACTTGTTATAAAGAATTACCAAAAGTTTTTTTTACACTTAACAGATTTACCTGTGACGTCTGTGACAAGATGTTTTTGAACAGACGCAAATCTGTGCTACAAAAATCATTTGGACATGTGCATCCAACCTCTGTCGCATGTACCAGGGCCGTCAGAAAATATTCCCTGCAGAAATTAAATGTGTAATGTTTTATTTGAGCCTTGCCTTCAATTATCCCATTCCCATAATAATATCTTAATATTACGGTGGAATGAGGCTATACGTCTCAGCTTGGCGTGATCCTGCGGGCAGCGGGCTGCGACTAAAGAGTACAATAGTTTTTCCGTCGGGCAACGACGGACACTCATCTGGCAGTGTTACTAATTACTATCGTTTTCAGTAGATGCGTTCGCTCTAAAAGCGAACACTTATGGATCGTTCGCCTTTTGCAAAGTGGTACTGAAAACGCCTAATGTTCCATGGATGGAAGTGTTGCGGTACAGAATGACTGGCTCTGATGCAACAGTTTTTCCAGGGGAGCAGATATCAATGTAAGTGCTAATGTTAGAAACACCCTATAATTATGTTACTCTCTTCAAACAAATAGGGAGTTTTCATAACTAAAGCCCCACTGCTATGCTAAAACGACGCAGTGTCCGGCCGATGGTGACCGTCATCAAGGCAGATTTGATACGTTTGAACTCTTTTAAAGTGCGTTAGTTAAGTCTAAGTAAATTTGGTACGAAACTGACCTTGTTTTGGTTGCACCTTGGATACAGTCCTCTGATGTTGCCTGTTAGGAATTTAATCAAATTTAGTGGGGATTGCAGCACCCTTTTCTTAACTTGTCTTGCCACTCCATTTTTTCCATTATAAACTGCATCTTTCTGCTGCTCTGCCAGGCTTTCCACTATGTGGCCTAAAAAAAAGGTGTCTCTCACATCCACACTTGCATTTCTCCATCTTGTTTCTTGGGCAGCAGTCCTTTGCTGCTTCTGGAGTTTCAATGTTTTTAATTGCATTTTTCTTTATCCCTGTGGATTGACCATACTTGGCACCATATGTTTTTTTCTTGTGGAAACTGGGATGTTCTCTTTGTGCCTTTGATATGCACATAGGTACATTTCTTGTTCATGCACTCCCTCTTTTGCAAGGAGGCATTGCATATTTTTGGGTGGGCATCACTACATTTGCGACCAAGTCTACATCCAGTCCTTTCATCATAGCCATGCTTCATGAATTTAGAGCATAATTTGGGATGAGGGAACCTGCATCCTGTACCTTTATCATCCATACTTACACACCCCAGCTACGTAAAACCTACATACCGGGAGGATGTTTTGTTTAGGTCTTTCTTCCTCCTGTATTTCATTCTTCTCTTTTACCTGGGTCTGGGACGGAGATACCTGGTGTGAGTTTTGTAACGGACAGGTTCATATCTTCTGGGGTGTCTCCTAATGGCAAGATCAGCTGTCTGGGTATTATTGTCACTTATTCTGTGAGTTTACCCGTCCTCAAAAACATGCTGGACCTTTCCTCCTTGCCTCTGATTTGAATATCATTCCCTTCACATGACATTCGGTTTTCTCCTTTTTCCAAAGAGTGTACAAGCTTTTGTTTTGTTATGGCATCTCTTCTGGGGTGTCTCCTAATGGCAAGATCAGCTGTCTGGGTATTATTGTCACTTATTCTGTGAGTTTATCCGTCCTCAAAAACATGCTGGACCTTTCCTCCTTGCCTCTGATTTGAATATCATACCCTTCACATGACATTCGGTTTTCTCCTTTTTCCAAAGAGTGTACAAGTTTTTGTTTTGTTATGGCATCTTCAGCTTCTTTCGTCCAATCATCTTCATCCACATCAAACTTGCTAAATGCAACTTTTCACAGGAATACTTCCTGTTTGACTTTGCAAAGCACAGGAGTTGGTATATGGGTAACTTGCTGCAGTAATAATGAATAATAGTTCTTGCAATCATCGCAGCGGATGGCATGGTCCATGTTGTTGTTAGAGCCGCGAAGATCTTTAGATCCTTATTAAAGGCCCTATCACACTGGCCTATGATACGCGGAACCAGGAACATCCGCTCCAGATAGCTGGAACTTGCCCGAAATTAAAGTTGGGATGGCTTCATATCCATCCCGGTTCTCCGTATGCTATCCCAATGGAAAAGTAAACATGATATATGTAATGAAAACTTTTCATTTGAACTAAAACGAATGTGACTAAATTTTTCATATTGAAATATTAAATAATATTTCATCAATTTAGAAAGATAAAATACACACACACACACACACACACACACACACACACACACACACACACACACACACACATATATATATATATATATATATATATATATATATATATATATATATATATATATATATATATATATATATATATAAATATGTCGATAGTTTGGGCTCATGGCAACCACCTTTGACTCTAAAGTTGCCATCGCGCACGTCTCAGCTTTTCTCTAGTTATTTTTACTTACTTTTCTTCAACAAGAGAAAGTGCAAATGCAGTTCCAGGACAAAGCACAGGCTGAGGTATAAGCGGCATGGTTTTGTTCTGGTTTATTTTGATTAGGCTTTGTCTTGGTTAGTGGGCCGTTTGCCTAGCATAACAAGAACGCGGGCAGCTTGTGTGTGATAGTGTTCCTGGTTTCGTACCAAGAACCATGGCCCAAGAACCAAACGGCCCACTAACCAAAACAAAGCCTAATCAAAATAAACCAGAACAAAACCATGCCGCTTATACCTCAGCCTGTGCTTTGTCCTGGAACTGCATTTGCACTTCCTCTTGTTGAAGAAAAGTAAGTAAAAAAAAAAAAAAAAACTAGAGAAAAGCTGAGACGTGCGCGATGGCAACTTTACAGTCAGAGGTGGACCGTAGTTGCCATGAGCCCAAACTATCGACATGATATATATATATATATATATATATATATATATATATATATATATATATATATATATATATATATATATATTTTTTTTTCCTTTCTAAATTGATAAAATATTATTTAATATTGCAATATGAAAAATTTAGTCACATTCTTTTTAGTTCAAATGAAAAGTTTTTATTACACATATCATGTTTACTCTCCATTGGGATAGCATACGGAGAACCGGGATGGTTCCGCTAATCCCGGGCAAGTTCCAGCTATCTAGAGCTGATGTTCCTGGTTCCGCGTATCATAGGCCAGTGTGATAGGGCCTTTATGAGCGAGCCCACATGGACCATGGTCCATGTCATCACTGAGGGAGCAGGCTCCACACATAGACACTTTATGTTATCACTGGCGGTCGCCATCTGGCTTTTTTTCTATCACTTTCATTTTCACATTCACTTAGCACTTAAGATTTCTCCGTGTCTTACTTTACTTATTCCAAGTATTCACAAGGACGAGAATGTTTTGAGTGGTGAGCTTGGGTAGCTCTTGCCACTATCACCCGTGTTGTTTCTTGACCTTAGGGTGAGGATCAGCGGGAGGGATTTGTTTAACAATCCGGCCCTGACCTTTGACCTAACGCCTCACATCCGCGGTAAGGTCAACCGTATCTCTTCACCTCACCCTGGCTGCCTTATTTCTACACAGAAACGTTTTTCGTTTATACTGTTTTTGGACAGCTGCACAAATTCGAGAATTATGTTACATGAGGGATATAAATGATTTCACAGTCTTAGATAAAAAGGAGATAAAAATGATAATTAATGTTTTGTGTACTGAGTGAGGTAAGATTCTATGTGTGATATCGACTGACTTGTAGTAACAGTGGCATATATTTTTTTTTATTTTCATGAAATGTATTTTATAGCTTTTATTTGGTTTTAGTTATTTTTAAGTGTACACATTTTGTGTGAATAAAGACTACTGAACTGAACTGAACTCTCCACTCAAGCCACTCACGATCACTTCACGAGAATGTATATACATTGTATATAGGTGTTAAGTTTCAAGGTCTACGTCCTTGAATGTAAACTGCCTATTTATATATTTTTTATACTTTAACCTTATAGTCTTTGCCCAGGGGGTGGGTGGCAAGGTCCATCCTCCTTTGTTGTATTCATTATTAATTCAACAATAAATTTATCAATCAATCCTATTTTACCACCTGGTGGCAAACCTAGTTCAGAAAACCCCCCATCGGCCATTCAGTTATTAAAGTTTATCTCTACGGTCTACAAATACAAATCGGAAAGTTGGCAATTAAATAATGCTATCCCTTTTAAACACAGTAGATATCAGCAAAGATCAACCTTGAATTAAAGGGGCTACAGGAACTAATAAATTTAAAAATGTTATCTGTTATTTAGGATTGTCATTCATTACTGTTATCAGAACAATTTATATAATGCCGAAAGTATTATTGGGTAATAATTCCATATTCAAGTACTACCTGCAGCGATATATAATTGATCGTGCTTATACAAATGAAATGAATATTTGTGCAAAAGTCAGCAATGATCAGATAATCAGCATTATTTTAAAAAACAATATAATAGGGTATGTCTATTGGAATGCTTGGAGAAAGGAAAAGAATATCGAATTTGCAACTCGAAAAGGCGCACAGCTGAGCGCGTTTGGCGGGGCCGCGGGAAGCGCCATTAATAGAGAGAGCTTGAATCAGGATGGCTGGGGTAAGTGCAATTCAACTTTACATTTCTGATTTCCTATGAATTTTGGTTAGCTCGAAAGCTGTAACATACAACAACGAGCAAGTTTACTGTGTTATGAGTTGATATACTGCTAGATTATTCAGAATCACGTGGATAATATTGCAGTTAATTGGTGTTGTAAATGTAAACAAAACTGCCTCCTGTGTTGGACCCTTCCTTTACACCCATACCACACCGCCACCACCTAACCTCACCCACACACTCACTCCAGCATGCTCGGATGAGTGCTGTATGTTGCAGGGGGATGGCTGACTTGAAGGGAGTTATGTGACAATGTGTTTTAAAATGTCCGCCATCAGTATCTTGTTGAGTTTATGGGCCGCTCAGCTCCTTTATTGACATGTTGTTGTGGTGGATAATATTGAAATAACTGGAAAGTGACCTTGTTTACATGCAAGGGATATATTAGATTAATTTATTCCCTTAATTCTGCTGACCCCTTTGTTGTATCGTACAGGTACAGTACCTGTAACCTTAATGATTATCAAATATTTTTTTCTCTTATTTTAGTCAGAAATACGATTTCTTGTTACGTACATATATGCACGAGTGGGAGGCAGACTGCAGGTAACATATATGAGCCATAAGCAATTTTAACAAAAACAGATGCATTTAAATGCATTATTTCCCTTTAAAAAAAATAGATCATTCTTTGACTTGGACTGCATCCTCTCTCCATTCGTGAATCTAGGAAACTTTTTCATATCCTCCCTTGGGTCATGATCTGCTCGTCATTTTCACTGGCAGCCACATGACTGACTCGTGGGTGTTGCTTTTGACTAGAATTGCTGGCAGAAGAGATGTGCACTGGGCCACTGGAAGGTCCCATGCAGTCATCAGGGTCAGTAGAGTCTTCCATTTTTTTCAATTTTTTTTCTCCTTTCTTCTAGTAGTACATAACTGTACATCATCAACAGTTGAAGCTTGATCATCGTCATAATATTCCTCCTTGTGAAAGGTCACTCATTCTGCCTGCCGGTTGAGGACCCCCCTTTTAAGGTGATTAGGAGTTTTTACACCAGACTTTTCATTCTTATTGTCCTCATCAGTCAGGCCTCCAATGTCTTGAGATGGCATGAGGAAAACATCAATAGGATGATTAACATAACATAACATAACATAAATAATAGGATAACAAAGGGCCATCAGGGCCCATCTAGGTTATCCTGTATCAGTCGCACAGCGACCTTGTCATCAGTACTTAAAGATACACTTACAAGTACACAATACATTATATACTAATTCTAAATATTTGGCCCATTAACAGGGCTAAGTCCTGCAGCGAAATCCTCTACAATTTGTGGTCCCCATACATGGGGATCATGTCTTATTTAACTATAGTAAATTTCTTATAAAAACTATCATGCAGTGCTATACATAATTATAAATCTAATAAATTTAAGTGCTTATCTAATCTGTTTTAAACATTGTCAAACTAGTGCTATTTACAACCGTCTCTGGCAATGCATTCCAGAAGTCTACCACTCTATGACTAAAGAAATATTTTCTTATATCTAACCTGCAGCCTTGCTTTCTAATCTTCCTGCCATGATTTCTAGTCCTATTTCCCTCCTCTAAGGTAAAGAAAGATCTCACATCTATGTAGTTTGTATCTGAGAACATTTTAAATAACTCTATCATATCCCTCTTATACATCTCCTCTCAAATGAAAACATGTTTAATTCCTTTAATCTATCTCTATACTCCAGGCGCTTTAATGCTGGTATCATCCTAGTTGCTCTTCTCTGAACTGCTTCTAACATGTTGATATCCTGCCTATAGTGGGGTGACCAGGCCTGTATGCAATACTCTAAATGGGGCCTAACATAGGAATTATATAAGCTACGCACCACTTCCTTACTTTTATAACTAACATTTCTATTTATAAAACCCAGGATCCTATTTGCCCTATTTCTTGCTTCTAAACATTGCTTTGAAAATTTCATAGTCCTGTCTATCACTACTCCTAAATCCTTTCCTTCCTCTACTGCCTCTAGCCAACATCCCTCCATCTCATAGTTAAAGTTTGTGTTGTCTTTACCTAAATGCATAACCTGACACTTATCAGAATTAAACTCCATCTGCCACCTGTCTGCCCATGCTATCAGCCTGTCCAGGTCTCGTTGTATTCTGTAATTGTCCTTTTCACCCTGTACTGCACATGCTATCTTAGTATCATCTGCAAACTTTGATACTTTGCTACTAATTCCTATATCTAAATCGTTAATGTACACCAAGAAAAGAAGAGGTCCTAGCACTGATCCTTGGGGTACCCCACTAACCACTTCCTTCCACTCAGACATTGCCCCATTTAATACTACTCTCTGTTTCCTATCAGAAAGCCATTCACTAATCCAATCAACTAACCTACCCCTATCCCATGTAGTCTCAATTTGTACACTAGCCTCCTATGCGGTACCTTATCAAACGCCTTGCTAAAATCTAGATATATAACATCTATGCTATTTCCATCATCTAACTCCTTGGTAATATATTCTAAGATATCGAGCAAATTTGTAAGACAGGACCTCCCTGATCTAAAGCCATGTTGGGTATCTCTAATTAATCTATTCTCATTTAAATGCTCCCAAATACTACCCTTAATGATTTTCTCTAGTATCTTACATACTATACTAGTTAAACTGATCGGTCTATAATTATTCGCATCATCCTTCCTACCTTTTTTAAATATTGGAGTAACATTAGGTGGAGCTTCTTCCAATTATGCAATGATTTCCTGGACAGGTAGGCTGGTAGGTCTGCAAACAAAAACTAGGGTTATAATTGTAAGTTGGTATTGTTATAGGAGAGGTTGTTAGGCTACAATTTGGTTGTTCTAAGAAAATTGATTAAGCTACTCCTAGTAAATTAAAATATTTTAAAAGATGGATTAGAAATGTAAAATTTATGTGAATTATTAAAGAAATTTGTTGTTTTTACACTATTTGTGTAAATTTAAAGTACAAAAAAATAAATATTTAATATCTTAGATTATGCAACATTGATGCACCTATAAATTGTTCTTTTAAAACAATAAGAAAATAAAAGAATGCGTTTCTTACCTCTTATTATATATATATATATATATATATATATATATATATATATATATATATATATATATATATATATATGATGCAACTCAGTGACTGTGTAATCCGTCCATCGCTGGTGAATGCTGAAGTTTTACTGATGTCCAAGGGTTGTTATGCTCACTACAAGAACCTGATAATGCATTATGAAAGTAGCACTAGTGTTGCTCTACACTCAGTGAAAAGGTTCTGCCACTGGCATCTATTTCTCTCATATACATTGATAGACACAGTCAGAAACATTAGATTTTTCTTGTATATATGTATGAGTGGGATGTAATATATAAATAGTTTTACACCATACTACGGTATGTATCACTTCAGGATGAAGCTGTTCTTTTTTGGTAGTTTTTTTTTACCTATTTTGAATGAATCTGCACTTCATTTCTATTGTAAATCAGTAGCATATATATATATATATATATATATATATATATATATATATATATATATATATATATATATATACATATATATATATATATATATATATATATATATATATATATATACATATACATATATATATATATATACAGTCAACCCTCGGCTATCACGACTTCGGCTATCGTGTTTTATTGCTATCGCGCACCCCTGAAAAGCTGCTAAAATTTCATTATCGCGACCTCAGTTGCCTGCTATCGCACGCCCCGCCATAACGTAATAAAATATCTGAGCCCTCATTAGCCAAAACCGCCTTCCCGCCAAGATCAATTCCGCTATCGCTTTTTCGGCTATATCGCGGCTATTTCGGGCCCAATTGGGCGCGATAGCCGAGGGTTAAGTGTATATATATATATATATTCCCACCCTCCTCCTTTTTTCCTAAAAATACAGTCTGTCCCCTCAGAAAGTAGCTACTGACCAAAATGTACCATAAAAAAATAGTTTGGTTATCACAAAGTACCACAAAATTAACAGTTCAAAATTATGACTGTTACTACTGTGGAGAGTATTCAGCTCTACCGCTGATCACCACTGGCTATGCCACTCTATTGAAACCTATCTATTTAACCTAAACTAACTTAACCTAACCTAGTTGAGGAGACATGCACTGCTGATATGTCTTCAGAACAAATTAACTTTGTTATACAATTGGCAATCAAATGGATCTTTTTTGCAATCTTTTCTTGCCATTGGCCAGCTTTCCCTCTTCCATAAAAAAGGAAATCTAACAAAAGCAGTGCTAAGAAATTAATATGAAGTTGTTACCTTATATTTCTTTGTAAAATTTGGCAATAAAGTGGAAATAATCGAGGTAGCACCCTCCCCGTTTAAATATCTTCCATAGACTAATTTAAATCAAGTCACTTCTTTCTGCAAACCACTCTGATTGGCTAGATTTGTTATGTATTATTTGTATTGGTCTGCGACTTCATGCTCAAACAAAAGAATCAATATCCGTGATTTATTTCATACATGTACAAATGATGTGACAGTATGCACACTCAAACGAAGACACCTAATGGCATTCCTTAGTGCCTGGCAGTCCATCACATGCGCTGGTGTCGGAGCGCGTTAGCTTGTTCTTTAAAAATTGTTGTCAACGTTATAAACAGTTTGCAACATATTACTCAGAATGAGAAGCTCTATAAGATGAGAATGGTAGGAAAACCCATGTCGATTATGTTCTAATACTGTAATGATACCAGTTTGTTCCCTTAATTCGCTTCACTGATGATCCCTTTGCTGTACTGGTAAGGTTTGTTTTTGTCCATAAATAAACTGTTGCAGCAATAATAAGTTCAACAACAAAAACTGCTTCTCTCTAAGTTAGTGGCTTAAGGTTAAGTGTCCAGAACAAGTACTATTTGGCAAACATAAGTAATTTTCTTTGAATTCTTTATGTGTTCTTAAATAATCTACCATCATATTGTTGCAAATCACTTTTAATTTTGCACTCTCTTCCATCTTCTCTCTCAAAAGGAATAGAGGATGAATATTAACTAGAGTTGCATGGTTCTATCTTTTTTTGGGGTTAGGGGGGATTTGCTAAATTAAAACCTAAAACTAGAATAGAACCAAATACTGAATTTTGCTTTGGGAAGTAGCTAAGTAGGGAGTTGCACTACTGCTGCTCCTACTCTTGTAAACTCTTGTGCCACTTTCTTTGGTCATTCAGTTGTTAGTTTACTTAATTTAGTTTCTCTTTTTTCAAATTCTGCATCAAGAATTTTTTCTTATATTTCTCAGTTTGAGGCAATTCCTTTCAGTGTCCATAGAAACCTAACACATTCCTGGGTTGTGTTGGCTGTGAGTCATGGCTGTAACATCTAAATTGGCAAACTTCAACTTATTTAAAAGAGGAAGTTTCAAGACATTTATCCTATTCTTTTGGCTAACTCTCCTGATCCTGTTCGGTACTGGGATCTCAGTAGTTTTTTTTTTTTTTTTTTTTTTTTTTTTTTTGCCCTTGGTCAGTTTTCTCCCTCTTACATAGAAAAAAAATGGCTGAAACAACTGGCAGTCTTAATTGTATATTGCCTGAATGTCCTAAAGACGCATGGAATATATTTATCATGAGTATTGGCATGAACAATGGTGTTGTGGGTGGCACAGGAGACAGCAGTCGTGGACATCCAGATGTGCATTTATATAGTAATGAAAATGTTAGAGGCCTCACTCGTATCTGTGCATATGCAGTGCAGTTAGTACAAGAAAGCTAGTGTTATCAAAATAAATATTTAAAGACATGCAAAGTTGCTTATTTAACTTAAGGGGATAGATATATCAATAAAGAACTAAAAATCTCACAGCACTAAAAATCTCCCAGCCCCTGACAGCCTGCACTCACATCACAGCACCTTGTATGGAACGATAATGTCACATATATATATATATATATATATATATATATATATATATATATATATATATATATATATATATATATATATATATATATATATATATATATATATATATATATAGGGACTGCAGCTGAAAGCAGCTTTTGGCCTAAGTATCACTCGTCCCAAACATCTTCCTAGATTTCAATTACCCTAAAGCTCTGGCAGCTGTAAAGGATTATGACCAAATAGTTCCAAACTCCCTAATACTGCAGTTATTCATCCATCCTCTTTGTCTAGTCTACCATACAATTTTTCCTCCTGTAATGCCTGAAAGAAAAACAACCTTAATTATTTTAGCATTTTCAGAATTACCTTTAGCAGTTTACCAGCAAAATTTGTTAGTGAAGCTTCATAGTTTTTTTTTTTTTTTTTTTTTTTTTTTTATTCAGTTGACGATATTTATTTATTTGTTTTCTTAACAGATGGCCAAACAGGAAAAGCGAAAGCAGAACCAGCCTGGCCGGGCCACCAACAAGAAAATTTGTAATGAAGAGATTAATACCACCATCAATGATTCCCCTCATAACGCCTCTGCAGATCTCTCTCTGGACCTGGCAACCAACGCCAACAATGTAAGTAACATTAGAACTGCACAGTTACTGCACCACTAATGGAACTGTGGTACACTTGTAACAACGGAGAAATTTTTTACTTAGATTTTTTTTCTTTGGAAACTACTCTATTGTCAGTGCATTTTCCCATATCACTGATGCTTCAGCCTTGTTGGGAAGTAATAGGAGTATGATCCAAGGAACTAGGAGTGACTGATGCCAGACACTCTCTCTCTCTCTCTCTCTCTCTCTCTCTCTCTCTCTCTCTCTCTCTCTCTCTCTCTCTCTCTCTCTCTCTCTCTCTCTCTCTCTCTCTCTCTCTCTCTCTCTCATGCACACATACACATGATGGATCAGTTGACACGATATATTTAAATATAAGGGAGTACCACATAGCAGGCTCCTATGGAAAATAGAACACATTGGAGGAATACAGGCAAATATCTTAAATTGGATGATGCACTAAACAGAAACAGATAGGGAAATGAGGACAATGATAAGAGACACCCTATCAACTTGGAGCACAGTTACTAGTGACATATCACAGGGTTCACTACGAGTAACAACTATGTTCCAAGTACACTCGACCCGAACTAAATGGTTCAGGCACTGGTCCAAATAATGAAAAAGTCTGGATAACACAAATGGTCCCTTTGTTTGCCAAATATGGTCATTGGTCTCCTTAGACTTTTCTGGGGAACTGTGAAATTCAGTCTGTTTTTTGTTTCCCTGATGAACTAAGCCTAAATAAACTTAATTTAAGTTAACCTAACACTAAAACTAATGGAACAGTAATAGCCAAGCATAAAAAAAAAACATGAAGTATTATTACTATTACATGCAGCTTTGTCATGCAATGTTGGTTGTGTCCACATTGCCAGCTTCACCCTGCACTATAGCATTGAAAAGTGTTTGTTGACTGTGGAATTGCCACAGCCACCTATTGCTTCCCTGAAATTCTGTATATAAATTTTTGTGCAGCTTCCTAGCTGCTGTGAGGATTTCAATACCAATGACATTGATCCCCACCCATCGCTGCTGCACATCCCACTTCATAACTGTGTTATCTAATGCAGTATCTTTACCACTCCTTACATATTTCCTGGCATGTCTTTACTGCTTTTACCTGATGATGCATCCATACAGTATTTGACAGAATATTCTACTAGCTTACCTTTTATTTTATTTTATTTATTTTTTATTTATTTATTTATTTTTTTTTCGTTGCAAAAGGGAATGCTAACAAGGGCAACAAAATTTTTGAAAAAAAAAAAAAAAAAAGGTCCACTGGAACTGCAGGTTCCCTAAAAGGTCCAATAGACTCATTCAAAAGCCAGAGACAAATGTCTTGACACCTCTCTCTTAAAAGAAGTTAAGTCATAGGAAGATGGAAATACAGAAGCAGGTAGGGAGTTCCAGAGTTAACCAGGGAAGGTATGAATGATTGAGAGCACTAGTTAACTCTTGTATTAGAGGGTTGGACAGAATAGGAATGAGAGGAAGAAAGCTTTGTGCAGTGAGACTGCAGGAAGATCATGAGACAGAAAGCTTTTGATTTTACCATATCTAATAAAGCTGTAAGAGTGAAACTCCCCAAACATGCGAAGAGTACTCCATACAAGGATGGATAAGGCCCTTGTACAGAGTTAGCAGTTTGAGGGACGAGAAAAACTGGTGGAGACGCCACAGAACGCCTAACTTCATAGAAGCTGTTTTAGCAAGAGATGAGATGTGAAGTTTCCACTTAAGATTATGAGTGAAGGACAAACTGAGGATATTCAATGTGGAAGAGGGAGACAGTTGAGTGTCATTGAAGAAGAGGGGATAGTTCTCTGGAAGGTTGTGTTGAGTTGATAGATGTAGAAATTGAGTTTTTGAGGCATTGAAAACTACTAAATTTTCTCTCTCCCAGTCAGAAATCCTAGAGAGATCAGAAGTCAGGTATTCTGTGGCATCCCTGCATAAACTGTTGACTTCCTGAAGGGTTGCTCTTCTCTGAAAGGATGTGGAAAGATGTAGGGTGGTATTGTCGATGTAGGAGTGGATAGGGCAAGAAGTTTGGTTAAGGTCATTAATGAATAATAGAAAGAGTGGGTGATAGGACAGAACCCTGAGGAACACCTCTGTTAATAGGTTTAGAAGAGCAGTGGCCATCTACCACTGCTGCAATAGAACGGTCGGAAAGGAAACAAGATAAACTTGCCAAGGAAAGGATAGAAACCGTAGGAGGGCAGTTTTCAAATCAAAGCCTTGTGCCAGACTCTATCAAAAAGCTTTTTATATTTCTTAATGCAACAGCAAAAGTTTCACCGAAATCTCTGTAAGAGGATGACCAAGACTCAGTAAGGAAAGCCAGAAGATCACTAGTGGAGCAACCTTGATGGAAGCCATACTTGCGATCAGATAGAAGATAGAAGATTATGAAGTGACAAATGTTTAAGAAGCTTCCTATTCAGGATAGATTCAAAAACTTTAGGCAAGCAAGAGATAAAAGCTATAGGACAGTAGTTTGAGGGATTAGAACAGTCACCCTTTTTAGGAACAGGCTGCATGTAGGCAAACTTCCGGCAAGAAGGAAAGGTAGAAGTCAATAGACATAGTTGAAAGAGTTTGGCTAGGCAAGGTGCTAGTATGGAAGCACAGTTTTTGAGAACAATAGGAGGGACCCAATCAGGTCCATAATCCTTCTGAGGGATTAGGTCAGTGAGGGCATGAAAAACATCATTATGAAGAACTTTAATTGTAGGTATGAAATACAGGTAACTCGATTTATGTGATAGATGCATTCCAAGAGGCATCGCATATATCAAAATTCACGTAAAACAAACATGTAATTCTCATAAGAAACAATAGATAATAAGGGGGATGCGGGATGTGGTCCAAAAAAAAAAATCATACAAAATACTCTATTTATTTGGCAAAATTAACATGTTTATTATTTACCATTCTAAATACTAGAAGTTTATTTAAAGTAAAGAGGAAAGCAAAAAATAAGAGAAAATAACAAAATAAAGAATACATAAACACAACACTCACTGCTTCGCTGCCTTCACTACTCACACCACAGTTAGTCACCATCTTCCTCTGAGCTTTACCACTTTATCAAAAATCCACTTATCAAAAATAACCCCACGTGCAGAAGAAGATGAAGGACATTTTGGGGCCATCTTGGTGAATTATAGGCAAATTGAAGAGATTCCGTCTGTACTCAGTGCTGGCAGACTGCACATGAGAGCGATCATATTTAAGGTGAGTTAAAGGTACTAAGGCCCTGTATATCACACATACAGGCCTATAAACAATGTTTTCCCCCTTGCATATGTTCATGAGTTAATATTTCATAAACAGACTTTGTGGGTCCACCTGGAGTCACAGCCTTTATCTAAGAAAGATAGGGCATCGCTAGCGAGAAATCCGTCTGTCCTCCTCTAAGTCTGATCACTAACACACACTAGACTTAAACTCATAGACCTTGGAGCCAGGTGTGCACGAAAAATGACACGCTTTTTCAAAACCACTAACTTGTGACTCCAGGTGGAGTCACATTTCCGTTTAAGGGTTAAACACAATGCTCAGTGTTACTTTATTATTAACCTGCAAATTAATCTGTTAAGGATGACTTGCTAGAGGGAACACAACAATAAGATTATTGGGAATACTGATTGATACATTTATTGGCTTTGAGTTGTACAATGACAAGTGTATATATACACAAATGGGCACAGTTAATCTAAAAGTTAACTTTTAAAAGACCTGAATGGTGCTTTATAATGTAATGAAGTAGAAGCTGCTCCCTGTTCTGTCTGGGCTCACCTTAACTTCACTACTAGATTAGCTGAAATCTGTAACCACAGAAGCTCCAGCCATGATTTATCAAAAAGAGGCCAACAGCATTTAATACCAAATAAAAACAGCCTTTTCCAATTATTATTTATTCAGCTTCTTTAGGGACCAGCACCTCAGAGGGCATTTATTTCTTATATCAACTTTTGTTGCCCTTTATAGGATTTCCCTCTTATATTAAAAAAATAGATAAATAAATAAAAAGCACAATATGTGCTCACACAAGAAAAATATATGTAGAGGAATGGGGAGGGGCTACAGGGTGTGTTAGAAGGATACAGGCAACCCCCGTTTAACGAAGGTTCACACAACGAAATTTCGCTACAACGAAGGTTTCATTTTACTACCATCTGCTCGTTTAACGAACACCAGGCTCGCTTTAACGAAGTTTTATCCCGGTAATTTTTTTCCAAATTTGAAACCCCCACCATATCACGCAAGCTGACAGGATTTTGAATACACCAGGAGCTGCTGGTACTAAGGCCTGCCTCAGGAAAAATCTTGGGACCCCTATAGAATAAAGATCAAGATCAAGCCTCTCGTGGACAACACGTGCAACATTCACTCCCCAGTCAAAACATAACAGCGTCAGCAGCAGCTTGTCTTCCCTAGCTCAACTTACCACCAAAATGCCCTGCAATTGGCCTAATGTTCGTAAGAAGACCAGGAAGTCTCTTACTCTCCAAATGAAGCTAGATATTATTCACAGACACGAGGGAGGCCAGAAAACTATGGCATTGCTGGCCACTATCTTGACTCCATATTATACTGTCTCTATTTTCAAGTCAGCAGACTCTATTAAGAAGGCTGGTGAGACCGTATCTTCCTTGCAAGCTAAAAGAACCACCTGAACTCGTGACTCTACAATGGATAAAATGGAAAGCCTTGTGGAAATGTGGTACATAAGTTTTGTATGCAGTACAATGATGCGCACTTTGTTTACATTCCACATGTTGCCGGTTAGTGTCTTTCCCGTTTCACTCTTCCTCCCTTCATAAAGTTAAGATCATCAACATTATAAAGTTACATACATACATACATTAGTGTACATTATAATGACTTAAATTAAACTACCTAAATGTATAACTTCATAATTTTTACTTTCATTAAACCTTTTACTATACTATGATGCACTCTCGCTTTGCTTACTCTCAATGGAAGTTCAAATCAGGGGTTAAACTTGTTATAATCGGTTTGCTTAACAAAGTTTCGCTTAACAAAGTGTTTTTAGGAACGTAACCCCTTCGTTATACGGGGTTTGCCTGTACTACTATAAGCGGTGGCATAGTGAATAAGGTGGTGAGCGTGGGATTGGGCAGACGTCCACACGTAGGTTCGAATCCCACCTCATATCACCTTGATACTTTGTCATTCGTCAAGCGGTTTAAAGTTACCTACGTGTCACCATGATACCCAGGTTCTATGTGGTTACACCAAAGATGTGTTTGGGCCCTAATATGGGTACCACTATAAATAAAATTGCCTGCACCATTAATGGGTGGAAGCTGAACAATGCTTCCAATATTCTTCAAGTTACCTGCAGGTGCTATAGGCCAGGACATGGAGGAAAAAAAAAAGCTGCCACAATGTAAGATGTACAGGTACAGTAATGTTTGAAACCATGTTGCAAATGTAAGTGGAATTTTTATTTATTTTTTCTTTGTGGGGGGGGGAGGCCTATAGCACCTATAGGTAAACTTGAAGACTATGGAAAGCGTTGTCCAGCTTCCAACTATTAAAGACACAGGCAATTTTATTTATAGTGGTACCCATATTATGGCCCATATCACTTATCCAAGTACATCTTTGATGTAAGGCAATTACACATATACCTAGAATCTGGGTATCATGGTGACATGTAGGTCACTTTAAACCACTCAACAAATGAACAAGTTTCAAGGTGGCACATGGTGGGATTTGAACCTAAGCATGTACATCTGTTCGATCCCACGCTCACATTATCCACTACTAATGTGGCTATCCCTAACAGGAGAAACTATTGATTATATTCCATCTTTTTTTTTGTCCAGCATTCCTATTTTGTGCATTTTCATTAACTAGTTCCTCTTCCCCTTCACTGTTACTATCATCATCAGCACCATCATCATCATAACCATCATCTTCTTCATCATGGTTTTCCACACCATTCCTCTTTTTAACTTCAATATTGTGCAAAACAGCTGCACTACAAATTGTGGCCATTGTTGTGTCTAGATTTGTCCTCATAGGTATGGAGAGGCAACAGAATCTTTGCTTGAGGATCCGAAATGCTCTTTCAATAAGGATGTGGGCTTCTGAATGAGCCAAATTATATCTATGTTCCTTTTGCAGTGTGGGATACCAAATTGGAGTCAACAAAAATGAGGTTAATTGGTATGCAGAATCCCCTAGCAGATGGCCATCATAAGCTCTTGCTTGCAATTGAGCATATAAAGAACTATTCTTAAATATCCTGCTGTCATGCACTGAGCCTGGCCACCGACAAACTACATTATAAAAACTCAAGTCTGGCCCACACACTGCTTGTACATTTAATGAAAAATAACCCTCTCTGCATCTATACAGTTCTGCTTGAGGACCACCTGGACACTGAATAGGAATGTGTGTACAATCTATTGCGCCAATAATACTGGGGATCCCTGAAATAGCATTAAAGTTATCCTTAACAGCTTGCAGCTGATGCGTTTCAGGAAGGTTTACATGTCGCTGAAATAAAGCGGCAATGGCACGTACAGTGCGTGAGGCACATGAGCTTACAAACTGTTGTGATACGTCAAAAGTATCCCGAATTGCAAGCTGCAAGTCACCAGTTTCCATCGACCGTAAGGTGATGAGGAGTTGAAGGTGTGCTGGCACACGACACCCTGCCGAATGGAAAGATATTAGTTAATATTTAAAGAACTAGTTACTTGTCAAACTAATACTTTTTCTAAACTATGGAAAAGGTGTTCTTACTTTATCAACCCTTAAAGTACAGGGGGTTGATTTACTTTCCGTCTGTTACAACAGGGAAAAATCACACCTATCAAAATGCTAAAAATATTTTTCCCTATAAAAACATATTTCTTTGTGTTATTCTGAGTACAACGATGTAGTTTTTAACATGTTATGACACCTGAGAGCAAAGTTATTGCATATAAAATAATTCATGGACCAAAAAATAAAGCAGATGAGATCGGCTACAGACAAAGCAGAGACTCACGGCAACTCGGCCACATCATCTTGTGACCCTTTCACCACTATATTAAATTTATGTTTCCACTCCTCTATTGCCTGCTATAATGGATATCATATCTTAGTATTCATATACACTCATGCCATGAGGATAACCTGGACTCTGTGGCAGTGAGTGGTAGTGAATTACTAATGAAATGTCGCTGTATTTCATTAGTAATTCACTATCACTCAGTGCCACCAAGTCCAGGTTATCCTCATGGCATGAGTGTATATGAATACTAATATATGATATCCATTATAGCAGGCAATAGAGGAGTGGAAACATAAAATATCATGGTGAAAGACAACACGCAGGCTAAAATGGTCACAAGAAGAAAAAGAAGCGGCCGAGTTGCCGTGAGTCTCCGCCGTCTGTGGCCATCTCATCTCTGTTTTATTTTTTGGTATCCCATATAAGATTTCACTTTATGCATTACAAAACAATCCTTTCTTGGGGGCAAGGTTTGTAAAAAGCTAATAGAAATATATATAATTTTTTTTTTTAACCTATGTGGTATGTTGGGGACCAGCCCAGAACACATCCCCCCTATTTCCATTATTTCCTATGGGAAAATTACGTCCGCTTAATGAATTTCCGCTCTTCGAACAGCTTTGACACCTCTTATCCTGTTCATTAAGTGGAGTATTACTGTACAGGCAATCCCTGCTTAACGAAAGGATTGTTCCTAAAAAAGCCTTCGTTAAGCGAAACTTCATTAAACGAACCAATTATAACAAGTTTGACCCCTGACTGAACTTCCATTGAGAGTAAACAAAGCGAGAGTGCATCATAGTACAGTCAAAGGCTTAATGAAAGTAAAAATTATGAAGTTATACATTTAGGTAGTTTAATTTAAGTCATTATAATGTACACTAATGTATGTATGTAAGTAATTTTATAATGTTGATGATCTTAAGTTTATGAAGGGAGGGAGAGTGGAGCGGAAAATATGCTAGCTAGCAACCTGTGGTATGTAAACAAAGGGTGCATCATCGTACTGTATACAAAACTTATGTACCACATTTCCACAAGGCTTTACATTTTATCCATTGCAAAGTCATGAGTTCAGGTGGTTCTTTAGCTTGCAAGGAAGATAAGATCTCACCAGCCTTGTTAATAGAGTCTGCTGACTTGAAAATGGTAGACAGTAGATGAAGTCAAGCCATGGTGGGAAGCAATGCTATTAGTTTTCTTGCCTTTCTCGTGTCAGTGAATAATATCCAGCTTCACTTCGAGAGTAAGAGACTTCCTGGTCTTCTTAGCAATGCTAGGCAACATTGCAGGGCGTTTTGGTGGCATGTAGAGCTGTTGCTGACGCTGTTATTGTTTTGAACTATGGGAGTGAGTGGTGCTTGTTTTGTCCACGAGAGGCACTTGTGTATTCAAAAGCCTGTCGGCTTGCGTGATACGGTGGGACTTTCAAACTTGGAAAGAATTGCCTGGATAAAATTTTGTTAAAGCGAGTTTGGTGTTCATTAAACGAGTAGATGGTAGTAAAAGGAAGCCTTTGTTGTAGTGAAATTTCGTTGTGTGAACCTTCGTTAAGCGGGGTTTGCCTGTATCTGAGTTTGCATTTTCTTCACATGAAAGTGCAAAAGTTCTTACTTTTACATCAAATTCAAGTGCCCAAGAGGAGAGAGAGAGAGAGAGAGAGAGAGCATGGGTGGTGTTATTGGACCTTGGGGGATATTTCTTAGCGGCAGGTTCTGCCATGAATTTTTTTATATGCAATAACTTTGCTCTCAGAGGTCATAACATGTTAAAAACTACATCGTTGTACTCAGAAAAGCACAAAGAAATATGTTTTTATAAGGAAAAATATTTTTAGCATTTTGACAGGTGTGATTTTTCCCTGTTGTAACAGACGGAAAGTAAATCAACCCCCTGTACTTTAAGGGTTGATAAAGTAAGAACACCTTTTCCATAGTTTAGAAAAAGTATTAGTTTGACAAGTAACTAGTTCTTTAAATATTAACTAATATCTTTCCATTCGGCAGGGTGTCGTGTGCCAGCACACCTTCAACTCCTCATCACCTTACGGTTGATGGAAACTGGTGACTTGCAGCTTGCAATTGGGGATACTTTTGACGTATCACAACAGTTTGTAAGCTCATGTGCCTCACGCACTGTACGTGCCATTGCCGCTTTATTTCAGCGACATGTAAACCTTCCTGAAACGCATCAGCTGCAAGCTGTTAAGGATAACTTTAATGCTATTTCAGGGATCCCCAGTATTATTGGCGCAACAGATTGTACACACATTCCTATTCAGTGTCCAGGTGGTCCTCAAGCAGAACTGTATAGATGCAGAGAGGGTTATTTTTCATTAAATGTATAAGCAGTGTGTGGGCCAGACTTGAGTTTTTATAATGTAGTTTGTCGGTGGCCAGGCTCAGTGCATGACAGCAGGGGTTCCATTGGTATTCAGCCCGCACGGAATTCAGCCCACGGAATTCAGCCCACACGGGATTCAGCCCACGGAATTCAGCCCACGGAATTCAGCCCACACGGGATTCAGCCCACGCGGGATTCAGCCCACGGAATTAAGCCCACACGGGATTCAGCCCACGGAATTCAGCCCACACGGGATTCAGCCCACGCGGAATTCAGCCCACACGGGATTCAACCCATGGAATTCAGCCCACGCGGGATTCAGCCCACGGAATTCAGCCCACGCGGGGTTCAGTCCACACGGGATTCAGCCCACTGAATTCAGCCCACACGGGATTCAGGCCACGGGATTCAGCCCACACGGGATTCAGCCCACACGGGACTTAACTCACGGGCCCACACTGTTGAGTTGAATAGGGGTTTAATTGACATGGAACCCTTAGAAATATGACCATTTCTACTGAACGGATTTTTAGAAAAGAAAAGTAAATAACTTAAAGCAATATTATTCTTTGACTATTCATTATTTTTACAGTAGTTAGTGCTCTATTCGCCGAACCCAGCTTGCACCACGAGGAGGTTGAGCACCATAGCAAGCCTTATATATATATATATATATATATATATATATATATATATATATATATATATATATATATATATATATATATATTCTAATAGTTTTTTTTAGTTTCTTCATTTTGTAACTTAGTTTTTTTTTCTGGGGGAGGCTTATTTTTCTGTTTTCCTACAACGAGAGAGAGAGAGAGAGAGAGAGAGAGAGAGAGAGAGAGAGAGAGAGAGTGTGTGTGTGTGTGTGTGTGTGTGTGTGTCACATTCACACGCACACTCTCCCCTAAGCTAGAGAAGATTATGTGTGTGTTTTCGTTCGAGTGCATATATACGTGATGAGAGAGAGGGTGTGTTCACATTCGCAATTCCGAGGGCTGAATCCCGTGTGGGCTGAATCCTGTGGGCTGCATCCCGCGTGGGCTGAATCCCGTGTGGGCTGAATCCGTGGGCTGAATCCCGTGGGGCTGAATCCCATGTGGGCTGAATTCCGTGGGCTGAATCCTGTGGGCTGAATCCCGTGGGCTGAATCCCATGTGGGCTGAATCCGTGTGGCTGAATTGGGCTGAATTCCGTGGGCTGAATCCCGTGTGGACTGAACCCCGCGTGGGCTGAATTCCATGGGCTGAATCCCGTGTGGGCTGAATTCCACGTCCACCGACAGCAGGATATTTAAGAATAGTTCTTTATATGCTCAATTGCAAGCAGGAGCTTATGATGGCCATCTGCTAGGGGATTCTGCATACCAATTAACCTCATTTTTGTTGACTCCAATTTGGTATCCCACACTGCAAAAGGAACATAGATATAATTTGGCTCATTCAGAAGCCCACATCCTTATTGAAAGAGCATTTCGGATCCTCAAGCAAAGATTCTGTTGCCTCTCCATATCTATGAGGACAAATCTAGACACAACAATGGCCACAATTTGTAGTGCAGCTGTTTTGCACAATATTGAAGTTAAAAAGAGGAATGGTGTGGAAAACCATGATGAAGAAGATGATGGTTATGATGATGATGGTGCTGATGATGATAGTAACAGTGAAGGGGAAGAGGAACTAGTTAATGAAAATGCACAAAATAGGAATGCTGGACAAAGAAAAAGATGGAATATAATCAATAGTTTCTCCTGTTAGGGATAGCCACATTAGTAGTGGATAATGTGAGCGTGGGATCGAACAGATGTACATGCTTAGGTTCAAATCCCACCATGTGCCACCTTGAAACTTGTTCATTTGTTGAGTGGTTTAAAGTGACCTACATGTCACCATGATACCCAGATTCTAGGTATATGTGTAATTGCCTTACATCAAAGATGCACTTGGATAGGTGATATGGGCCATAATATGGGTACCACTATAAATAAAATTGCCTGTGTCGTTAATAGTTGGAAGCTGGACAACGCTTTCCATAGTCTTCAAGTTTACCTATAGGTGCTATAGGCTTCCCACCCCCAGCAAAAAAAAAAAAAATGAAAAAATAAAATTCCACTTACATTTGCATCAAGGTTTCAAACATTACTGTACCTGTACATCTTACATTGTGGCAGCTTTTTTTTTTCCTCCCATGTCCTGGCCTATAGCACCTGCAGGTAACTTGAAGAATATTGGAAGCATTGTTCAGCTTCCACCCATTAATGGTGCAGGCAATTTTATTTATAGTGGTACCCATATTAGGGCCCAAACACATCTTTGGTGTAACCACATAGAACCTGGGTATCATGGTGACACATAGGTAACTTTAAACCGCTTTACGAATGACAAAGTATCAAGGCGATATGAGGTGGGATTCGAACCTACGTGTGGACGTCTGCCCAATCCCACGCTCACCACCTTATTCACTATGCCACCGCTTATAGTAGTATCCTTCTAACACACCCTGTACCCCTCCCCCTTCCTCTACATATATTTTTCTCGTGTGAGCACATTGTGCTTTTTTTTTTTTTTTTTTTTTTTTTTTATGTAAGAGGGAAATCCTAAAAAGATCAACAAAAGTTGATATAAGAAACAAAAGCTCTCTGAGGTGCTGGTCCCTAAAGCTGAATAAATAATAATTGGAAAAGGCTGTTTTTATTTGGTATTAAATGCTGTTGGCCTCTTTTTGATAAATCATGGCTGGAGCTTCTGTGGTTACAGATTTCAGCTAATCTAGTAGTGAAGTTAAGGTGAGCCCAGACAGAACAGGGAGCAGCTTCTACTTCATTACATTATATAGCATCATTCAGGTCTTTTAAAAGTTAACTTTTGGATTAACTGTGCCCATTTGTGTATATATAAACTTGTCATTGTACAACTCGAAGCCAATAAATGTATCAATCAGTATTCCAAATAATCTTATTGTTGTGTTCCCTCTAGCAAGTCATCCTTAACAGATTAATTTGCAGGTTAATAATAAAGTAATACTAAGCATTGTGTTTAACCCTTAAACGGAAATGTGACTCCACCTGGAGTCACAAATTAGTGGTTTTGAAAAAGCGTGCCATTTTTCATGCACACCTGGCTACAAGGTCTATGAGTCTAAGTCTAGTGTGTGTTGGTGATCAGATCTAGAGGAGGACAGACGGACTTCTCGCTAGCAATGCTCTATCTTTCTTAGATAAAGGCTGTGACTCCAGGTGGACCCACAAAGTCCGTTTATGAAATATTAACTCATGAACATATGCAACGGGGAAAACATTGTTTATAGGCCTGTATGTGTGATATACAGGGCCTTAGTACCTTTAACTTACCTTAAATATGATTGCTGGAATTTTATAAGAGTCCTGCTAATTTATGGTAGGTAGCCTTGAAATATGGACATAAGTTGGAAAATAAGGAGTATAATTTGGGCTTTCCCATGTATTTTCAGTGGGTGGTCAGCAATGTTTTGGCTGTAAGATGGGTAGAGACAGCAGCAGACCATAGTGTGCTGGCTTCAATTTTGTGATGTCATGCTGCCTCCTGTTATTGAACCTCCTTGATTTTTATTTATCAAAGGAGATTAAGAAATGTTATTTTAACAAAATTAATTGTCAGATGTCAAAATATGAGGTGTCGCTTGCAGTTGTATACCCAAGTGCCTCCCTTCCAGAAGTTGAGATAATGGTATCACAGAGTTCTGCAAAATCTGTTTTATATGGTTGTTGAGAGACATTGCTCAGAAAATAAGGTTTTAAGTCCATAATAATGGTTTAGTTTTTCAACCTTTTTGGCCAAAGGGCTGCTTTAGCTTGTATATTAGTGCAGTAGTATATTCATCCACCATCAGTTCCTGAGAGAACAGTGTGCATGACTGTACTCGTGCGCCAAATCAGGATAGACAATTGCGTCCCAAGCCTGTGTGGAACGTGCTCCAGTTACTTTTGCTCTCGTCCCCAGCCTGTATGAAGCAGGCCCACCTCACTTGAAAGTCACTTCTATGCTTTGTTTTGTATTACACACGCGTACCTATCACTCGCTCTGTACTTTTAGGCAAACCTACTAATTTTTGTGTTGTTAGAGCAATAGCAATAATGTGATGATATAGATGACAAGCCGTCCATAAGTAGTCAATTTACTTCTACATTATTTTATGGCAAAAAAAGAAAAAAAAAGAATGAAACTCCTCCAGTCTCTGTCTGATGAAAAACCAGCCTCTCCATTTGCAGTAGATGCTAGTGATGAAAGTACTAATGGTGAGCTTAGTGATGATAGCATTTTGGATCTTACTTATTTCCTTGATACTTCTAATACAACAGGGCTTTAATGTAGATAACTCAATTGTAGTGCCAAATGGTGAGGCCGAGAATAATGATAGTGATGATGTTTATGTAGATGTGAGTGATGGTTGTAGCACTGTGCATAATATAGTGTCATGGGTGAGGAAGGTAACAACTAGGCCTGAAACATGGAAATGTAATGTAGCAAAGAAAAATGTAATGCCAGTAAAGAATACGTCAGCATAAATTGTGGAAAAGTTATGACAAAACGATATATTTTCTTTAATTTTTTTTATCATATTTGTTGTTATATTTTCATTGCAAAAGGAATCATGTAAAATGTACAAACCATGAGCTTTAAAAGGGTATAAGAATTATTATCCAAGCTATAATATTTTGGAGAAAATCTTTTTTATACTTTGAAAACTTTTGAGCCGTTTCTTGAGAATTTTAAGAAATGGCGCTTAGGTATACTACTGCAGGCGACGCCTCATATATAAATTAAACATTACATAACAAAGGACCAACAAGACATCTTGCCTGTGTTACAGTTTCATGTTTCATGTTTGCTGAGCATAATGATATTTTTGACCTTTGTAGGTTGGTGATATGTAATATTGGTGATCTTTTTAGGTTTGTGAATATGGCTCCTTCCAAAGAGAAGAGTGTTGTAGGTATAGCTTATCAAGAAATGGAAAATATTTTCGCTTCAAGAGAAATTAGACATCATGGCCAAGGTTGAGGCAGGTGAGAATCTCTCTGAAGTAGGCAGATTTTATTATATTAATGAGTCCACAGTTTGTAACATGGTGAAATGTAAAGATGCCATAAAGAACGCAGTGCAGAAATGATCGATAAGGGGCCCCTTATGGGGGAGTCTCAGGGGCTAGTTGTGGTGGGTCCCAGTCCCAATCTTATTCGTAACATAGGGTTTTATTCTGTTAATGTGTTTTCAATATATGCACACATTTTCTCAGTCCCTTTCCTGCGCATTAACCCTGTAACTGTTTTTCGTGGCAAAACAGTTCTAACTGTTCTTGTTACAAATGTTAATCAGCTTCCATATTTTGCTGATGCCTTTCTTCATCCAGCTTCAAAGCTCCTTGGCTTGCATTTTGCACCAGCTTCTTCTTTACCAAGTGGCCTTTCTTTTGGCTTTGGAGTCACTGGCTGTTCCACAGTGACAGCAGGACTGCTGTGGAGTACTGACTGAAGAGGCACAACAGGACCACTGTGGAGCACAAGTTGAGGAGGAACTTCCTGTTGGATGGGGTCTTCCACATGTGATTGAGAAAGTGTCACAGACCCATCAGCTGAAAAATAAATTACATACTTTTTAGTCTTAACCTACATAAAGAAAAATAAGAAATTAATTTATACTCTAATTTTTGTGTTGTGTTGGTATGTTATGTACCTTGTTTGCTTATGTTTAGTTTTGTTAGTTAAATAGGTAAGGATGTTATGTTGGGTTAGTTTAAGTCCAGTTGGGATAACAACATTTGGCTTACCAGGTATTCAAATATAAGGGGGTGGCTATCATACCAAAAACAGCACCATGATTTTAATAAAGAAAAAACTTCCCCTCACTCCCTCATTGTGACACCTCCATTTTCAACAACAACTGTGTGGTGTCCATGATCACTGTCTCGTGTTATTGAGTGGGTCCAATTTGTCGTCTAGCAAAGGAAGGACACTTGCTGAAAGAGGATCCACAGGTTTTGATGGCTTACCACCTTCTCTCTTGACCCTTTCAGCTTTATGACGTGAATCATTCTTGCTTCTGGAAAGGTTTTCATGATGGTCATTATCTGAGTAAGTCTTCAACACAGAACTTGATAATGTACACACAATCCCATAATTTATTATGTTCAACTTATCCACTAGTTGTCTCAATGCTAGTTAAATCTCTAAATTTTTAAACCATTTTCTGTATTATTGTTGATTAGGATAACATTTTCTGGCTGATATAGGTGTCATTTGAATATACTGGCTACCTAACTGTTTCTTCCAACATCTTCCCTTAAAAATCAAGATCGTTTGACAAAATCCATAAAGCAACTACATTCAAAACACCAGAATGAACTAAAAAGAAATTATGAGATGACTTGACATATACCTAAAACTAGCCTAAATCTCTTCAGCAGCCATGTTTTTATGTAGCAGTTTGAGACGCAAGTGTCGGATTCAAAGTACAGTAGTACCTCGACATACAATTTTAATTCTTTCCGTGACGATCGTTGTACAGTAGTTCTTTATCTGGTATTTGGAAATTATTACCTTCGATTCGATATACGGTAAAAAAAATTCACATACGGTATCCATATCCACTCTTGTCATCCGAGAGGGCCCAGCGCGGGGAAGCAGGGGTGATGATGTCATCCACGCCACACCTCCCCGCCACTCACAGTACTAACTTTAACTTGACCACCCTTGGAGCCTGTTATCTCTTCCCCTCCCCTCTTGTCTTTTTAACTGCATTACATATTACTTAAATACATTACTAATTAGATAAATAAATGGAATATTAAAGGGTCTATTGTAAGCACAAATATATTCATAATAATCATGGCAAACACTTAAAGCCTACTACCAATGAAAACCATGCAGCAACTGATAAGGGGCACAGATGGGCCTGGCAAGCCCATTATCAGAGAATGGTGGAAGTCAAATAACATCAAGCACGCCTTAGATAACATGAAGTCATCTTGGGAAGAAGTGAAGACGTCTACCATGAACTTGGTGTGGAATAAAGTATGGCCAGAACGCGCACATGACTTCCCAGGCTTCGCTGAAGACGACATCGGTGCGATCAGAAATTACATAGTAAATCTGTGCCATAGGGTTGGCTTCGATGAAGTTGATGATGATGATGTTCAAGATCTTTTGGAAAGCCATGCTGAACATCTCTTAAATGATGAACTTATAATAAGACATAGACAAGGCATCACAGGAGGCAGAAAAAGAGGGAGACGAAGAAGAAGAACCTGTGCGTGGCCTGGACATCAAAACTTAGAGAATGTCTCGGTGGTATCAAAAAGCTCTGGAAACCCTGAAGGAACGTGACCCAAATCCTGCCAGGAGTAGCAAAGTGGCTCATGACATAGAGAAAAGTGTCAAGATTTATAAGAAAATTAATGATGAAAAAACAAGAAAAACAGTCCTCCATCTACTCATTCTTCAAGCCAGTCAGACATGCCATCCCTGTCACACTTGCCAACCCTGCTACAGCTGGCTCTTCCACATCCGCTGCCGACGGTTCTACAGCTAGCCCTTCCTCCATATCCTCTTTTCTGGATTTAGAGATAAAAGAGAAACTATGAGGAGGTTGATAAATGTGGAAAGAGTGTTAAGTTATATGAAGGAAGTGATGTCAAGTTTAATGGACAAGCAGGATAGACTGACAATGGAAAACAGCTGAGATTGAGATTAATAGAATGTGAGAAGGTCAGTGCAATCAATCAAGGATTAAAAGAGGAGATACTGGAGATAAAGAAACAAAATGATATACTAAACGCTACATGTCAACACTATGAAAACTCCCTAAGGAGCTTAAGGAAAAAGTAAGGGATGAGATTGAAGACAGGATGGAAGGTGGATTAGGTGAAAAAAAGCTGAATGAATTATGAAATGAATGGAAACAATAACAGGAAGAGGAAAAAGTTAAATTTTCAGAGGTAGTTGAGACAAATTCACATACACACAAAAAAAAGATGCTGTTATACAAGTAATTAAGGAGAAAAAGATCTAGTGAGAGATACAGTGGATAAGAGGAAATGTTTTGTGAATTTTGGTATGAAGGAAAAATATCCAAATAAGTTCATGAAAGAGCGTGAAGAAAGAGAATTAGCCAAAACTATTATCAAACAGGTCCAGGACAGCACACAGGAGCTAGAACAGGAGGTGGAGGAAGTGATTAGGTTGGGAAGATATAATGAAGGGGGTAGGAGACCAATGAAAGTGAGAATGAGATCACAGGTGGCGATGGAGGAAATTATGACAAGGAAAGGGAAGCTGGCTGATGATGTTGAACACAAAGATGTATGGATAAAAAGAGATATAAACTTAGAGGAGAGGAAAAAAGGGAAAGTGCTAAGAAATGAAGCTAAAGAAAAAAACAAGAAAAGGACAGAGATTGAGAAAAAGAATCTCTACTGGAGGGTTCTAGATATGAGACTAAAGAAATGATATGTACAGAAGGAAGTTGTGGAGGACCTTTACTAATATAGAAGGGTTGTTATCCAGCATGTTGGAGGTTAGGGATTATTTGAAAGAGTGAAAGCTGGATGTAATGTGCATTGTTGAAACAAAACGAAGATTGGAGATCCATGTTAACTTTAAAGAGGAGAGATATAATAGCTGGAGAAGAGACAGTAATGATAAAGGGGGAGAAGGAGTGCTAATAATGGTTCATGATAATATATGTGTGGACTATGTGCAATATGGTGAAGGCAAAGTGGAAGTAATGAGAGTAACAATCAAAACAGAGGAAAAGAGAAAAAGGAAAATCATAGTCGCATATGTGCCACCTAAGACAAATACATGAGGAACTGAGGAACATAAAGATATGCAAAGAGAGGTGATTAAGTGCTGAGATAATATATTGAGAAGAGATGGAAGAATACTTTTAGTTGGAGACTCTAACTATAAAAAAATAAAGTGGAGAAAGATGGAAGTAATGGACAATGCTGGACAGCGTGGAAGTGTTACAGTTGACTATGGTAAATACAATGAACCAGTGGGTGGAGGAGTCAATAAGGTACAGGGAGGAAGAAGAACCATTGTTACTTGGCCTACTATTCACAAAGAAACCAGAGCCCCCTCCCAGCATACAGAGTCCAATGGGAAGAAGTGATCATGTGACATTAGAGATGGAAATACAGGAGGAGGATGGGATAAGTTACAGAGATGACTTAAAGAAAAAAAGAGATTAAATTATACAAGAGCAGATTTTGAAAAATTAAGGAACTTTTTTGCTGATATTGAATGGAGATACATTATGTACGAAAGGACAATACGTACAAGAAAAATATGAAATATTCTTACAGAAATATAATGGAGTCAAAGAAATACGTACCTTTTTATAGAGTTAAGAAAAAAATATACGCTTGGTACAATGCTGGAGGCGCAAAAGCGAAAAAGGCAAAGGATAAAGTTTGGAAGAAACTCTTAAAACAGAGAAATGACAGTAACAGATGACAATATAGGGATGCAAGAAATTAATACACAGTAAAACCTCGCTTGATGAACGTCTCTAAGGATGAACAATTCAGGAGACGACCAAATAATTTGTCAATATATTGACCCAGGAACGAACACGGTTAAATGGCTCGCCGGCAGGCGAGCTGTTTGTGATAGCCAACCCGGCTATCACACAACAACAAAACAAAACATAAGCACAAAAGAAAATAGAAACAGGAACATACGAAAAATATTACATAACATAATCTCCGTGCCACCATGATTTTCTCCTGTTTTTCCTGGGCATGGTGATGTTACTGGCGCGCTCTACTGTAGATTCCTCGGCGTTATCCTCTCTGCTATCTTAGTCCAATGGGAAGAAGTGATCATGTGACATTAGAGATGGAAATACAGGAGGAGGATGGGATAAGTTACAGAGATGACTTAAAAAAAAAAAGAGATTAAATTATACAAGAACAGATTTTGAAAAATTAAGGAACTTTTTTGCTGATATTGAATGGAGATACATTATGTACGAAAGGACAATACGTACAAGAAAAATATAAAATATTCTTACAGAAATATAATGGAGTCAAAGAAATACGTACCTTTTTATAGAGTTAAGAAAAAAATATACGCTTGGTACAATGCTGGAGGCGCAAAAGCGAAAAAGGCAAAGGATAAAGTTTGGAAGAAACTCTTAAAACAGAGAAATGACAGTAACAGATGACAATATAGGGATGCAAGAAATTAATACACAGTAAAACCTCGCTTGATGAACGTCTCTAAGGATGAACAATTCAGGAGACGACCAAAAAATTTGTCAATATTTTGACCCAGGGGACGAACGCGGTTAAATGGCTCGCCGGCAGGCGAGCTGTTTGTGATAGCCAACCCGGCTATCACACAACAACAAAACAAAACATAAGCACAAAAGAAAATAGAAACAGGAACATACGAAAAATATTACATAACATAATCTCCGTGCCACCATGATTTTCTCCTGTTTTTCCTGGGCATGGTGATGTTACTGGCGCGCTCTACTGTAGATTCCTCGGCGTTATCCTCTCTGCTATAACGGGGCCCCACATAGCGACACTGACTTGTGATGCTACACACCTGTTGTGTAGCTCTGGCACGCTGCACATCCAAAGTCCTCTTTCATGACTGTCTTCTCGGATCTTGTCTGTCTTCCTCCCCATCCTCCTCTCCTCCATTCCATCATGCCATCAACGTGCAGTCTCTCAAGTAAATAACCTTTTCTTTTTTATTAATTTTATTATCATTTTGATAGCATTTAGGTAAGTAAAACAATTTAGGGTTTCTATAATTATTTCGTTCATGTCATGCATACATTAAAGGTCTATTTTGAATGGGTTTTATGGACAAAAGTATGATTTTTTTTTTTTTTTTGGTCTGGAACGGAATAAAATTTCAATACATTCTTATGGGAAAAATTGATTCGGGACGAACAAATCGGGTGACGAACAGGATTTAGGAACGAATTATGGTCGTGAGCTGAGGTTTTACTGTATTAGACTAAGGAGAGAGGAAGAAAGAAACTTTGAAAAAGATGTGGCGAGTAAATGCAAAGACAAACCCAAGCTTGTCTACAAATTCATAAATGGCAAAATGAAGAACAAGGAAACAATAGAAAAATAATTAAAGGAGGGAAGATATACCAAACAATGAAGGAAATGTGTGAAATAATGAATGAGAGCTTCAAAAAGATTTTGCAGAACCTAATAGGACATTGCATAGCCAAGGATTACAGGAAATCACAGTGCACAAAGAGGATATTAGAAGGTTATTGAATAATTTGGATGTCAGAAATGCAATGGGGCTGGATGGTGTATTAGGCTGGGTGCTAAAAGAATGTAAAGAACAACTATTGGATCCAATTTGGAAAATGATTATAAGTTCACAAAATGAAGGGTAAGCTGCACTAGAATGGAAAAGAGCCAACTTAAAGGAAGAAGGCATATGAACCATTAAATTACAGATCAGTATCACTTACAAGCACTATTGGAAAGTTCTGTGAAATGATTATCAAAGATAAATTGGTTAAACATCTGGAAGAAGAACAAGTCATATCAAACAGACAATTTGGGTTCAGGACAGGACAGTCATGTGTGTTGGATTCATTAAGCTTCTACTAGGGAGTAATAGAAGGACTAGAAAACAGAGGGTTGGGTGGACACAGTATACCTGGACATAAGAAAGGCTTTTGATAAAGTCCCTCATGGAAGACTACTTTGGAAACTAGAGATCATAGGAGGACTGTGAGGAACTTTGTTTGAATGGACAAGGGATTACTTGAAGGAAATGGAGATGAGAACTGTGATCAGAGATACATGCTCATCTTGGGGTAAAGTAACAAGCGGAGTGCCACAAGGGTCAGCCCCCATTATGTTTCAGATTTATGTAAATGACATTCACAATGGAATAAACAGTTACATTAATTTATTTGCTGATGATGCAAAGTTACTAAGAGTTACCAAAACCCAGGAAGACTGTTTGCTGCTGCAGGAAGCATATAAACAAGATCTACAAGTGGAGTAGAAAATGGAAATTGGAGTTCAATGCCAAGAAATGTCACCTAATGGAACTAGGAAACTCAAACTCCCCTCAAGACTTCTGGCATCTAGCCAAAAACATCTCCAATAACTTCACTTCTTCATCTTTCCCTCCTTTATTTCATCCTGATGGCACCACTGCCATCTCTTCTGTCTCTAAAGTTGAATTCTTCTCTCCAACCGTTGCTCACAACTCCACCTTGGATGATTCTGGGCTTGTCCCTCCCTCTCCTCCTCCCTCTGACTATTTCATGTCTACAATTGAAATCCTTCATAATGATGTTTTCCATGCCCTCGCTGGCCTAAACCCTTGGAAGGCTTATGGTCCTGATGGGGTCCCTCCTATTGTTCTCAAAAACTGCTTCCGTGCTTGCACCTTGCCTGGCCAAACTCTTTCAACTTTGTCTATCAGCTTCTACCTTTCCTTCCTGCTGGAAGTTTGCTCACATTCAGCCTGTTCCTAGAAAGGGTGACCGTTCTAATTCCTCAAACTACCATCCTATAGCTTTAATCTCTTGCTTGTCTAAAATTTTTTAATCTATCCTAAATAGGAAGACTCAAACATGTGTCACTTCACAATCTTCTGTCTGATCGGCAGTATGGCTTCCATCAAGGTTGCTCTACTGGTGATCTTCTTCTACTGAGTCTTGGTCATCCTCTTTTAGAGATTTTGGTGAAACTTTTGCTCTAGCGTTAGATATATCAAAAGCTTTTGATAGAGTCTGGCATAAAGCTTTGATTTCCAAACTGCCCTCTTACAGCTTCTATCCTTCTCTCTGCAACTTTATCTCAAGTTTCCTTTCCGACCATTCTATTGCTGCTGCAGTAGACAGCCACTGTTCATCTCCTAATTCTATTAATAGTGGAGTCCCTCAGGGTTCTGTCCTGTCACCCACTCTCTTTCTATTCATTAATGACCTTAACCAGACTTCTTACCCTATCCATTCCTACACTGATGATACCACCCTACATCTTTCCACGTTCTTTTAGAGATGACCAACCCTTCAGGAAATCAACAGATCACACAGGGAGGGCACAGAACATCTGACATCCGATCTTTCTAAAATTTCTGATTGGGGCAGAGAAAATCTAGTAGTTTTCAATGCCTCAAAAACTCAATCCCTCCATCTATCAACTCGACACAACCTTCCAAACAACTATCCCTTCTTCTCAATGACACTCAACTGTCTCCCTCTTCCACCCTGAATATCCTCGGTTTGTCCTTTACTCATAATCTTAACTGGAATCTTCACATCTCATCTCTTGCTAAAACAGCTTCTGTGAAGTTCGGCGTTCTGAGGCGTCTCCTTCAGTTTTTCTCATCCTTCCAACTGCTTACTTTGTATAAGGGCCTTTTCTGCCCCTGTATGGAATACTCTTTACATGTGTGGAGGGATTCCAGTCACACAGTTTTACTGGATAGGGTGGAGTCAAAAGCTTTTTGTCTCATCAACTTCCCTCCTCTGACTAACTGTCTTCAGCCTCTTTCTCACCGCCGAAATGTTGCATCTCTTTCTATCTTTTATTGCTATTTTCATGGTAACTGTACTACTGATCTTGCTAACTGCATCCCTCCCCTCCTCCTGTGGCCTCACTGCACAAGCCTTTCTTCTTCCTCTCATCCCTATTCTGTTCAACTCTAATACAAGAGTTACCAGTATTCTCAATCATTCATACCTTTCTCTGGTAAACTCTGGAACTCCCTCCCTGCATCTGTATTTCCGACTTCCTATGACTTGTCTTCTTTTAAGATGGAGGTATTGAGGCATTTGGTTCCTAATTTTGGTTGATGCTTTTCCTCTTTGTAGAGAGCCATCACTCAAGTGGGCCTTTTTTATTTTATTTTATTTTTTTATTTATTTATTTATTTTTTTTCTGCCCTTGGCAGATGAAGACCGGTATGGCACTATTTGATGGGAGATTAAAGAGGAAAAAGATCTGGGAGTGATTATACAGGAAAATCTGAACCCCGAAAAACACATAAGCAAGATATTTAGAATATCTTTTAAAATGTTGACTAAAATGAGATTGGCATTTCAGTTCATGAACAAAGATATGATGAAAAAAATTATCACAAGCATGATACGTCCAAAGCTGGAATATGCAGCTGTGGTGTGGTCTTCAAGCTCTAAAAAAAAGAAATAAGAAGATTAGAACATATACAGAAGATTGCTACAAAGATGGTGCCGGAACTAAAGGACCTCTTAACACATGAAGAACAGCTAAAGGAAATGGGACTACCAACCTTACAAGAAAGAAGAGAATGAAGAGACTTAATAACTATGTACAAGATAGTCAATGGCATTGAAAAGATAGACAAGGAAGACCTGGTGCTGGTGACAGAAGATGATGGAAGGACAAGAGGTCATGTAAAGATCAGGAAGAGGCAGTGTGTGAAGGATATTGGAAAATACAGTTTTACACACAGAATGGTGGAGAAGTGGAATGCATTGTGTAATGAATTTGTTACAGCACATAATGTGCATAAGAAAAAAAAATGGATAAATGGAGACATGGAGAGAGGACACAATGAGCCCCACTCGAATCCTGTACAAAACAACTAGGTAAATTAGGTGAATGCACACACACTTCCAGAAGCTGGAAGGACAAGAGGACATGCAAAGATTAGGAAAAGGCAGTGTGTGAAGGATATTAGAAAATACAATTTTGCACATAGAATGGTGGAAAAGTGGAATGCATTGAGTGATGAAGTTGTTACAACACATAATGTGCATAGTTTTAAAGAAAAATTGGGTAAATGGAGACATGGAGACAGGACATTGTGAGGCCTGCTCAAATCCTGTACAATACATTAGGTAAATACAGTGGCACCTCCACATACGATTTTAATTCGTTCCGTGATGATCTTTGTATATAAAAAAAATCGTATATCAAATAAATTTTTCCCATAGAAATTAATGGAAATACAATTAATTTGTTCTTGTGATATGAATTTACCCCCCTCCACTCCAAAATAATAACATACTTTAAATACTAACTAAATATAGATTTAATATAATATAAATACAGTATTTATTGTATGCATGATATAAATTAACTATATTGCTCAAAATAACAACTTAACCCGCAAAACTCGGGACACACCGATAGACGTTCACCACGCAAGGCATGGGGCACATCAATAAACCCTTAGGCTTTTTACAGCTATATTTTGGTTATTTTCTTCCCGTTTTCTCTGCTTGTGAGCTGGCAACACTCATCAGGAGTAAACATATGCTCTACGTCACTGTGTCACCAACGATAAATGGTAGGAGCGATCGACAGTGATTTCATTGTGTCTGATTCCGCCACCTCTCCCGCACGCCTTACTTCTATACCTTGGGTCTCTTGCCATGTTACGGGGAGACAACTTTTGAATGAGAGTGGTATCAGAACAGGAGAGAGAGAGAGAGAGAGAGAGAGAGAGAGAGAGAGAGAGAGAGAGAGAGTGGGGGGTAGGATACAAGGGGCCTGTTTTCTCGCGGTCTAGCCAAGACTGCTGAACCCGATCGGACGCAAGGCCACGTAAACCGATGATACTACTTCATTCAACCTGTGATATTTTGGTAACCATGACATCTAGAGACTTCTGGTTTTTTGCATTGCAAAGAGGAAGAGTTGCTTGTGGGCAGGAGTAAACATATGCTCTACGTCACTGTGTCACCAACGATGGAGGGTGGTAGCGAGTGATTTCACTGTGTCTGATTCCGCCACCTCTCGCGCGAGCATTACTTCTATACCTTGGGTCTCTCACCATGTTATGGGGAGACAACTTTTGAATGAGAGTGGTATCAGAACAGGCGACAGCAGGAGAGAGAGAGAGAGAGAGAGAGAGAGAGAGAGAGAGAGAGAGAGAGAGAGAGAGAGAGAGAACACAAGGGGCCCGTTTTCTCTCGCTCTAGCCAAGGCCGCTGAATCCGATCGAACGTAAGGCCACATAAACCGATGATACTACCTCATTCAACCTGTGATATTTTGGTAACCGTGACATCTAGAGACTTCTGATTTTTTGCATTGCAAAGAAGAAGAGTTGCTTGTGGGCAGGAAACCATTTGTACTCACTTGTTTATTGAATCTCTAAGTGTAATCAGTATGTGAATACAGGCTATTTTGTGTGTTTTTCACCAAACTTTTACTTTTGGGACCCATGATCACGGTCTTGAGTTCACAAAACTTAATAAAAAATACACACTGCCGAGGAGCATAGACACATACATACACAAAGGATGAACAATGATACACAACACGGGCTGAATGTTCGGTTGGACGCGGGTAGCCGAACGATAGCTGCACCACCTACTGATGGCTAATTGTATCTTAAAAATATTGTCATATTTCAAGGTGTAAATTATATAAAAATTTTCGTCGTATATCAAAAAAATCATATCTTAGTTTAGGCGATCGTATGTCGAAGTAGCACTGTACACACACACACACACACACACACACACACACACACACACACACACACACACACACACACACACACACACACACACACACACACACACACACACACACACACACACACACTGGTAAGCCATATTGATAGAATTTTTAGAGAAACATAATTTGCTGAGGAATATTGGAGTAGCATTTCACTACATGGGCAAAAAAATGATGAAGAAATTGATAAGTACTATAAAAAGACCCAGATTGGAATATGCAGGAGTAGTGTGGACCCCTCATAAAAAGAAACACATAAGAAAGTTGGAGAGACTACAAAAAATGGCTACAAGAATGGTTCCAGAATTTGAAGAGATGACATATGAGGAGAGACTAAAGGCTAAGGATCTACCAACCCCGGCACAAAGAAGGGAGAGAGGAGATCTGATACATGTTTATAAATTGATCAATGGAATGGACCAAGTGGATAATGAGAAACTGATCCTGAGAGAAGAATATGACATTCGAAGCACAAGATCGCATAATAAAAAGCTGAGAAAAGGAAGATGTCTGAGAGATATTAAAAAATATAGTTTCCTGCAAAGATGTATTGAGACGTGGAACAGTTTAAATGAAGAAGTAGTGTCTGCAACGAGTGTGCATACTTTTAAAGTAAGATTGGATAAGTGTAGATATGGAGACGGGGCCACACGAGCATAAAGCCCATGCCCTGTAAAACTACAACTAGGTAAATACAACTAGGTAAATACAAACACACACACACACACACACACACACACACACACACAGGGTGACAGATGTACACACAAAGAGATGGTTGGGCTGATGGAATATATTTTCCTCATATATATAAGACTGATCTGGAAACTGCCATGGTAGGAGGAGTGCATGAACTAAAATGGATGGAAGATAAATCTGAGAACAATAATTAAGGACAGACCATCAGAATGGGGCTTGGTGGAGTGGAGTTCTCAGTGTTGGCAGTAATGTCAAAACAAAATGACATGGATTGTGAAATACCTGCAGGAAGACTTAAAAAAGATCTGTGAAATGGAGTAAAAGACTTGGAGATGGAATTCAATGGCAAATGGAGTTCAACACGACAAAATCATGAAAATAGGAAGGCAAGAGTGAAAGACGACCAGGAGTATCTATAAGATGGGAGGCGAAGTTGAACTAGAACCAGTAAAAAAGGAAAAGGGAGGAAGATGGAAGAAAACAATCAACCTATCGTAAGCCATATTGATAGAATTTTCAGAGAGACATATAATTTGCTAAGGAATATTGGATTAGCATTTCACTACATGGACAAAGAAATGATGAAGAAATTGATAAGTTCTATAATAAGACCCAGATTGAAATATGCAGGAGTTGTGTGGGCTCGAAAAAAGAAACACATAAGGAAGTTGGAGAGACTACAAAAAATGACTACAAGAATGGTTCCAGAATTTGAAGGGATGACATATGAGGAGAGACTAAAGGCTATGGATCTATCAACACTTGAACAGAGAAGGGAGAGAGTGGTTCTGATACAAGTTTATAAATTGATTAACGGAATGGATCAAGTGGATGATGAGAAACTGATTCTGAGAGAAGAATATGACATTAGAAGCACAAGATTGCATAGTAAAAAACTGAGGAACGGAAGATATCTGAGAAATGTAAAAAAAAAATAGTTTCCCCGCAAAGATGTGTTGAGATTGGAACAGTTTAAGTGAGGAAGTGGTGTCAGCAACGAGTGTGCATAGTTTTAAAGAAAAATTGGATAAGTGTAGATATGGAGATGGGGCCACACGACCATAAAGCCCAGGCCCTGTAAAACTACAACTAATTAAATACAACTAGGTAAATACACACACACACACACACACACACACACACACACACAACACACACACACACACACACACACACACACACACACACACACACACACACACACACACACACACACACACACACACACACACATGACATGCCATGCCAGAGGGAGTGAACAGCTACATAAATCTGTTTGCGGACGATGCGAAACTGTGCAGAGTCATTAAACAAAAAGAGGATTGTGAAATACTACAGGAAGACTTAAACAAGATCTGGAAATGGAGCAAAAATGGGAGATGGAATTCAATGTGGACAAAAGCCATGTCATGGAAATGGGAAAAGTGAAAGACGACCAGTGGGAATCTATAAGATGGGAGATGGAGTAGAACTAGAAAAAGTAAAAAGGAAAAGGACTTGGGAGTGACAATGGAAGAAAATAATCAACCGTTAGCCATATTGATAGAATTTTCAGAGAGACGATAATTTGCTAAGGAATATTGGAGTAGCATTTCACTATATGGACAAGGAAATGATGAAGAAATTGATAAGTACTAAAATAAGACCTAGATTGGAATATGCAGGAGTTGTGTGGACTCCCAAAAAGAAACACATAAGAAAATTAGAGAGACTACAAAAATGGCTACAAGAATGGTTCCAGAATTTAAAGGGATGGCATATGAGGAGAGACTAAAGGCAATGGATCTACCAACCTTGGAGCAGAGAAGAGAGAGGGATCTGATACAAGTTTATAAATTGATTAACGGAATGGATGAAGTGGATAATGAGAAACTGATCCTGAGAGAAGAATATGACTTTAGAAGCACAAGATCGCATAGTAAGAAACTAAGGAAGGGACGATGTCTGAGAGATGTTAAAAATTTAGTTTCCAAAGATGTGTTGAGACTTGGAACAGTTTGAGTGAGGAAGTGGTATCAGCAAAGAGTGTACATAGTTTTAAAGAAAAATTGGATAAGTGTAGATATGGAGACGGGACCACACGAGCATAAAGCCCAGGCCCTGTAAAACTACAACTAGGTAAATACAACTAGGTAAATACACACACTTAAGATTCTCCTTAAATTGTTTATTGTGTTTTTTTTTCTGATGTTAAGAATTAAACTGGTACAGTTTTTGTATAACTGTAACGAACTGTAATGGTGCTGCTGACATTGTTAGTATTGGTAATTTTCCCACTCACCAAAATTACAATGATATGGTATTATTTTATGTTGCCTTTCACTTGCTTCTCCTCTTGCATGAAAAAAATAAATAAATAAAATAAAAATAATATACGCATATATATATATATATATATATATATATATATATATATATATATATATATATATATATATATATATATATATATATTGCTGAAAAGCTTTATGTTTAGTGTACATCATCACTTCACCAAACAACTTGTAACAATGCAAGAGTTAAACAGTTTTCATTCATTCATCCCTTTCTCAGGTAAGCTCTAGAATTCCTTACCTGTCTGTATTTCCATCTACCTATGACCTAATCTCACTTAAGATGGAAGTTTCATGACGTTTATCCTATTCTTTTTGGCTAACTTTCAGATCTGCTCAGGGACTGGCATCTAAGTGAAAGTTTTTGTTGCCCTGGATCAGATTTTCCCTCAAAAAAAAAAAAAAAAAAAAAAAAAAAAAAAATCTCGTGTCCTTAACAACATATTAGATTTTTCTGTTTCCCAATCTGCATTTCTCCTTCTAAGCCAAAGTTTAGGGTTTATGTTGTTCTGGAAGTGTAGATAGCATAATGATGAATATTTACCCCCTTGTCTTAACATTTTCAGGAATATGGTAGCAAATGTGGTATCCTGAAATGGATCACTATCAAGAACTTCATGTGTCACGATTTTCTTGAGTTTGTATTCTCGTCACATATCAACTTTGTGCAGGTTAGTGTGAAGTAATGTTCTTGCTTTCTTCTTGAACTTGCTTATATATGTTTGATGTTTTGATGTGGGCACATATACATTTGCTCTGGGTCATTTAGAGATTGCTGAGTGATTAGTAATAGATTTGTGACCAGTTGGGATTTTTAATGCTTCTGTCAGTGTTTGTGATTTTCTCTCTCTCTCTCTCTCTCTCTCTCTCTCTCTCTCTCTCTCTCTCTCTCTCTCTCTCTCTCTCTCTCTCTCTCTCTCTCTCTCTCTCTCTCTCTCTCTCTCTCTCTCTCTCTCTCTCAATCAATAGGGAAGGAATGGCAGTGGAAAGAGTGCCATCCTTACTGCTGTGGTGGTAGGCCTTGGTGGAATGGCACGCTTTACCAACCGAGGAAACAGCTTGAAAGGTAGGGCTGTTATGACTTGAATTGTTTGATTATAATCCTAGTAGCGCTCACTTCACAAACGTTTTGCTACTTGACACTGTTGCTGAGTTGGGTAACCAGTATTCTTAGTCTTTCATCCCTTCTGGTAAACTGAAACTCCCTGCTTGATTCTGTACTTGAATGTTTTCAATAAGGCATTTATTAAAAGTTTTTATATCCTTGTATTACATACAAAATATTTATTAGATTCATTGCCCAATTTCTGCAGCAATAAGAAATTAAATAGAATGTAATGGCATATGGTAATGGAATGGACTCTAATCATATTACTCATATTAGTAGGAGCTGTAAAAGAAGATTTGACAATTTTATGGATGAAGATGATGGATGGAATTAGGTAGCTTTGCTCATATAGGGACTGCCATTTGTAGGCCTGATGGCCTCTTGTAACTTCCTTCATTTTCCTATGTTCTTATGTAATATACCTGTTTGTAGTGGATCATTTCCATATGCTGTGGTGGTGTGTGTGTGTGAGGAAGAAATGTGAGTGCTAGGAAAATTAAGAGAGAAATAATGCTATAGTTTTAATATATCTTATAAGTATGCTAGCTGTACGCAAGTATGATGTAGTTATAGGAGAAAAAATATGGAGTTTAGTGAAACATGATGAGGCTGGTGTAGAGACAAAAGAGACTGTAGTGAAATGTTGATGTGTCAGAGGATTTCTTAAAAGATTTAACAAAAGGGGCAATTATTTTTGTAGATGTAAAGAGAGGTTTATCCTGCCAGTATATACATATAGATGAAGAAGCTTGACATGAGATAGGATTGTACTGTCTGGAAAGCTTGGTGTGGAAGTGAATTATAATATATATATATATATATATATATATATATATATATATATATATATATATATATATATATAAAAAAAAAAAAAAAAAACACAACACACACACACACACACACACACACACACACACACACACACACACACACACACACACACACACACACACACACACACACACACACACACACACACACACACACACACACACACACACACACACACACACACACACACACACTGAAGTCACAATAGTACTGAAGTCACAACAATTTGCGGAGGATGTCCTATATAGAACATCAAAGTTAAGAGAGATAGAAGGTTGTAAAGAGGTGTTTGTGAGAAAGAATAGAAATGAGGAAGAGAGGAGAAGATATAAGGAATTGGTGGAAGAGGCGAGAAGGAAAAATGATGAGCGGTCTGAGGAGGAAAGAGAAAGTTTTTGGAGAGTTATAGGAGAGAGAGTCAGAAAGTGGTATATGGAAAGAAGGAATACGGAGGAACCCCTAGAGGGAGCAGTGGGTGGACCGTAATGTATACTAATATAGATGGGATACTGTCAAGTAGATTGGAATTGCAAGACTATATGATAGTGGAGAAGCCTGATATAGTGTGTTTGACTGAGACAAAATTGCATGAAAAAACAAAGATAAATTTGGATAATAAATATAATATATGGAGAAAGGATAGGGAGAGTAAAGGTGGAGGAGGAGTTATGATTATGACAAAGAAATATATAAATGTGGATAAGGTTTGGTATGGGAAGAACAACGCAGAAGTGATAAGCATAAGGATAAAAAGTGATGGAAAAGAATTAATAATCATGGTGACCTATGTACCTCCTAAAACAAATTCTTGGACATTAAGGGAATACAACAATATGATCAAGGATACTTTACAGAGTTTGGAAAGTGTATTATCTGGAAAAAGAAAGGTGATACTAGTAGGAGATTTTAATTGTAAGGAGGTGGATTGGGAAAATCTAGTAAGTGGTGTTGGAGAAGAAGCATGGGGAGAGAGATTTCTTAATCTAATGATGGAAAATATGATGGAACAGAGGGTGAAGGAAAATACTAGATATAGAGGAGATGATGAACCGGCTAGACTGGATTTGGTGTTAACAAGAGAAGTGTACCTATGTGGAGATATACAATACAAGTGTCCTTTGGGAAAGAGTGATCATGTGGTTATGGAAATGCAGATAGCAACAACACAGCGAAGGAAGGACGAGACATACAGGAGTGGTAGATTGAATTATAGAAAGATGGACACAGAAAGTTTGAAAAATTATTTCAGAAAATTAGATTGGGAGGAGATGTTACAAATCAGAGAAGTGCAAAAGAAATATGAGATTTTTATGAAATATTATAAAGAAGGAGTTATGAAATTTGTACCAAAGTATAAACCAAGAGAGGAAGGAAGAAAGGATTGGTTTAATGCAACTTGTGTTAAGGCTAAGGAAAAGAGAGATGTGGCTTTTTTGAAAGAGTTTAAGTCATAGGCAGGTGGAAATACAGACACAGGTAGAGAGTTCCAGAGTTTACCAGTGTAGGGAATGAAGGAGTGAAGATACTGGTTAACTCTTGCATTAGGAAGATGGACAGAATAGGGATGAGAAGAAGTAGAGAGTCTTGTGCAGCGAGGCCGCAGGAGGGGGAAGGCATGCAGTTAGCAAGTTCAGAAGAGCAGACAGCATGAAAACAGCGGTAGAAGACAGATAAAGATGCAACATTGCGGCGGTGACTTAAAGAATCAAGACAGTCAGTTAGAGGAGAAGAGTTGATAAGACGAAAAGCTTTAGATTCCACCTTGTTTAGTAAAGCTGTGTGTGGATCCCCCAGACATGAGAGCCATACTCCATACACGGGCGGATAAGGCCCTTGTACAGAGCAAGCAGCTGGGAGGGAGAGAAAATGGACGAAGACGCCATAGGACACCTAACTTCTTGGAAGCTGATTTAGCAAGAGTAGAGATGTGAAATTTCCAGTTTAGATTTTTAGTGAAGGATAGACCGAGTGTGTTTAATGTAGAGGAGAGGGAAGTTGAGTGTTATTGAAGAAGAGAGGATAGTTGTCTGGAAGGTTATGTCGAGTAGATAGTTGTAGAAATTGAGTTTTTGAGGCATTGAACAAAACCAGGTTTTCTCTGCCCCAATCAGAAACAAGTGAAAGATCAGAAGTTAGGCGTCCCATAGCATCTCGCCTTGAGTCATTTAATTGTTGTTGGGTTGGGCGTCTGTTGAACGCTGTTGAATAATGCAGGTGGTATCATCAGCATAGGAGTGGATAGGGCATTGAGTCAGATTTAGGAGATCATTGATGAATAATAGAAAGAGAGTGGGTGATAGGACAGAACCCTGTGGAACACCACTGTTGATAGTTTTAGGAAGAACAGTGACCGTCTACTACAGCAGCAATAGAACGATCGGAAAGGAAACTGGAGATGAAGGTACAGAGAGAAGGATAGAATCCGTAGGAGGGTAGTTTAGAAATTAAAGATTTGTGCCAGACTCTATCGAAGGCTTTCGATATGTCAAGGCCGACAGCAAAGGTTTCACCGAAGTCCCTAAAAGAGGATGACCAAGATTCAGTTAGGAAAGTAAGAAGATCACCAGTAGATCTGCCTTTACGGAAACCATACTGGCAATCAGAGAGAAGGTTGTGAGCTGATAGATGCCTCATTATCTTCCTATTAAGGATAGACTCAAAGGCTTTAGAAAGGCAGGAAATCAAAGCTATAGGGCGGTAGTTAGAAGGATTGGAGTGGTCACCTTTTTAGGGACAGGTTGAATGTGAGCAAACTTCCAGCAAGAAGGATAAATAGAAGTAGAGAGACACAGATGAAAGAGTTTGACCAGGCAGTGAGCGAGTTCGGAAGCACAGTTTTGAGAACAACAGGAGGGACTCCATCCGGACCGTAAGCCTTCCGAGAATCAAGGCCAGAGAGGGCCAGGAAAACGTCTTTATAAAGAATTTTAATTTTAGGGATGAAGTAGTCAGAGGGTGGAGGAGTAGGAGGAATATGCCCAGAATCATCCAAAGTTGAGTTGGTAGCAAAGGTTTGAGCGAAGAGTTCAGCTTTAGAAAAGAAGAGACAGCTGTAGAGCCATCTGGATGAAGTAAAGGAGGGAAAGACGAAGAAGTAAAGTTGTTAGAGATATTATTGGCTAGATGCCAGAAATCTCGAGAGGAGTTAGAATTGGAAAGACTTTGACATTTTCTATTGATGAAAGAGTTTTAGTAAGTTGGAGAATAGATTTGGCATGATTACGGGCAGAAATATATAGGGCATGAGTTTCAGCAGTTGGATGGCTACGGAACCGTTTGTGAGCCGCCTCTATCATTGACAGCACGAGAACAAGCAGAGTTAAACCAAGGCTTTTAGCTTTAGGGTTAGAGAAAGTATGAGGAATGTATAGCTCCATGCCAGAGATAATCACCTCTGTTATGCGCTCGGCACAAAGAGAAGGATCTCTGACATGAAAACAATAATCATCCCAAGGGAAATCAGAATAGTACTGCCTTAGTTCCTCCCACTTAGCAGAGTTAAAATGCCAGAAGCACCTCCGCTTAGGCGGGTCCTGAGGCTGCACTGGAGTGATAGAACTGGTAACGGAAATTAGATTGTGGTCGGAGGAGCCCAACGGAGAGGAAAGTTTAACAGAGTAAGCAGAAGGGTTGGAGGTTAGGAAAAGATCAAGAATGTTGGGCGTGTCTCCAAGGCGGTCAGGAATACGGGTAGGGAACTCACTAGCTGCTCTAGGTCATGAAGGATAGCAAAGTTGAAGGTTTGTTCACCAGGTTGGTCAGTGAAAGAAGATGAAAGCCAAAGCTGGTGGTGAACATTGAAATCCCTAAAATGGAGATCTCAGCAAAAGGAAAGTGAGATAAGATGTGCTCCACCTTGGAAGTCAAATAGTCAAAGAATTTTACATAGTCAGAGGAATTAGGTGAGAGGTATACAGCACAGATGAATTTAGTTAGAGAGTGACATTGAAGTCTTAGCCAGATGGTAGAAAATTTGAAGATTCAAGATTGTGGGCACGAGAGAGTGGTGTCGTTACGCACGTATGCGCAACATCCAGCTTTGGATTGAAAATGAGGATAGAGCAAGTAGGAGGGAAACAGATCATATTGATAAGATGTTTGGAGAAACGTATAATTTGATATAAAATATTGGATTAGCCTTCCATTATATGGATAAAGATATGATGAAGAAATTAATTAGTATGGTAATTAGACCAAGATTGGAATATGCTGGAGTGGTTTGGTCCCTTATAAAAAGAAGCATATAAGGAAGTTGGAGAGATTGCAGAGAATGGCAACAAAAATGGTTCCGGAATTGGCAGAAATGACCTATGAGGAGAGATTAAAAGAAATGAATTTGCCTACCTTGGAACAAAGAAGAGAAAGAGGAGATTTAATACAGGTTTATAAACTGTTGAATGGACTGGATGAAGTGGATAATGAGCAAATGATGTTGAGAGAGGAAAACTTAAGTAGAACTACAAGATCGCATAGTAAAAAAAGATAGCCAAGGAATATGCTTGAAGGATGTGAAAAATATAGTTTCCACAAAGATGTGTGGAGGTGTGGAATGGTTTGAGTGAGGAGGTGGTGTCAGCAAGGAGTGTGCATAGTTTTAAAGGAAAGTTGGATGTGTGTAGATATGGAGACGGGCCACACAGTATGATACCCAGGCCCTGTAAAATTACAACTAGGTGAATACACACACACACACACACACACACACACACACACACACACACACACACACACACACACACACACACACACACACAAAAAAAACACTTATGAGTGAATGGAAGAAAACAATCAACCAGTAAGATATTGATAGAATTTTTAGAGAATCATATAATTTGCTAAGGAATATTGAGTAGCATTTCACCACATGGACAAAGAAATGATGAAGAAATTGATAAGTACTTTAATAAGACCCAGATTGGAATATGCAGGAGTAGTGTGGACCCCTTATTAAAAGAAACACATAAGGAAATTGGAGAGACTACAAAAAATGGCTACAAGAATGGTTCCAGAATTTGAAGGATGACATATGAGGAGAGACTAAAGGCTATGGATCTACCAATGGAACAAAGAAGAGAGAGGAGAATTGATACAAGTTTTTAAATTGATCATTGAATGGACCAAGTGGATAATGAGAAACTGATCCTGAGAGAAGAATATGACATTAAGACAAGATCGCATAGTAAAAAGCTGAGAAAAGGAAGATGTCTGAGAGATGTTAAAAATATAGTTTCCAAAAAGATGTATTGAGAGTGGAACAGTTTAAATGAAGAAGAGTGTCTGCAAGAGTGTGCATACTTTTAAAGTAAGATTGGATAAGTGTAGATTTGGAGAGGGAAGAGATAAAGAGAGGTGAAAACTACAACTAGGTAAATACAACTAGGTAAATACACACACACACACATATATATAATATAAATAAATATATATATATATATATATATATATATATATATATATATATATATATATATATATAGAGAGGAGAGAGAAGAGAAAAAAAAAAAAAAAAAAAAAAAAAAAAAAAAAAAAAAAAACACACACACACACAAAAAAAAAGGTCATGTGTGACAAATTTATTGAGTTTCTACTCTAGAATAGTTGATAAAGTACAAGAGAGAGAGATGGTTGACTGTATTTATTTAGATCTAAAAAGGCTTTTGATAAAGTGCCACATGAAAGATTACTATGGAAGTTAGAGGAGAAGGGTGGCTTAAAGGAAGCACATTGAGATGGATGAAGAATTACTTAAGGGGAGAGAAATAAGGATAGTTAAAGATATGAAGTCCAAGTGGAGAACAGTAGACAGCGGAGTGCCACAGGGTCAGTATTGGCACCAGTACTTTTCTCGTATATATAAATGACATGCCAGAGGAGTGAACAGCTACATAAATCTGTTTGTGAACGATGCGAAACTGTGCAGAGTCATTAAACAAAAAGAGGATTGTGAAATACTACAGGAAGACTTAAACAAGATCTGGAAATGGAGCAAAAAATGGGAGATGGAATTCAATGTGGACAAAAGCCATGTCATGGAAATGGGAAAAAGTGAAAGACGACCAGTGGGAATCTATAAGATGGGAGATGGAGTAGAACTAGAAAAAGTAAAAAAGGAAAAGGACTTGGGAGTGACAATGGAAGAAAATAATCAACCGGTTAGCCATATTGATAGAATTTTCAGAGAGTATAATTTGTTAAGGAATATTGGAGTAGCATTTCACTATATGGACAAGGAAATGATGAAGAAATTGATAAGTACTAAAATAAGACCTAGATTGGAATATGCAGGAGTTGTGTGGACTCCCCATAAAAAGAAACACATAAGAATATTAGAGAGACTACAAAAATGGCTACAAGAATGGTTCCAGAATTTAAAGGGATGGCATATGAGGAGAGACTAAAGGCAATGGATCTACCAACCTTGGAGCAGAGAAGAGAGAGAGGGGATCTGATACAAGTTTATAAATTGATTAACGGAATGGATGAAGTGGATAATGAGAAACTGATCCTGAGAGAAGAATATGACTTTAGAAGCACAAGATCGCATAGTAAGAAACTAAGGAAGGGACGATGTCTGAGAGATGTTAAAAATTTAGTTTCCGCAAAGATGTGTTGAGACTTGGAACAGTTTGAGTGAGGAAGTGGTATCAGCAAAGAGTGTACATAGTTTTAAAGAAAAATTGGATAAGTGTAGATATGAGACGGGACCACACGAGCATAAAGCCCAGGTGTAAAACTACAACTAGGTAAATACAACTAGGTAAATACACACACACACACACACACACACACACACACACACACACACACACACACACACACACACACACACAACAACTGGAAAACAAAAAAAAAAAAAAAAAAAAAAAAAAGGCCCACTGCATTGCCGAGTCCCGTTAGAGTTATTAAAAGTTATCCAAAAGACAGGAATTAATGTCTTGATACTTCTGTGTGTGTATTTACCTAGTTGTATTTACCTAGTTAAAGTTTTATAGGGCCTGGGCTTTACACTGTGGGTCCATATCTACACTTATCCAATTTTTCTTTAAAACTATGCACACTCTTTGCTGACACCACTTCCTCACTCAAACTGTTGCAAGTCTCAGCACATCTTTGCGGGAAACTATATTTTTTAGCATCTCTCAAACATCTTCCCTTCCTCAGTTTTTTACTCTGTGATCTTGTGCTTCGAATGTCATATTCTTCTCTCAGGATCAGTTTCTCATTATCCACTTGATCCATTCCGAATCAATTTATAAACTTGTATCAGAATCCTCTCCTTCTCTGTTCCAGGGTTGGTAGATCCATAGCTTTTAGTCTCTCCTCATATGTCATCCCTTCAAATTCTGGAACCATTCTTGTAGCCATTTTTTGTAGTCTCTCTAACTTCCTCATGTTTTCTTTTTATGGGGGTCCACACAACTCCTGCATATTCTGGGTCTTATAGTACTTATCAATTTTTTTCATCATTTCTTTGTCCATGTTGTGAAATGCTAATCCAATATTCCTTAGCAATTTATGTCTCTCTGAAAATTCTATCAACATGGCTTATCGGTTGATTGTTTTCTTCCATCGTCACTCCCAAGTCCTTTTCCTTTTTTACTTTTTCTAGTTCTATTCCATCTCCCATCTTATAGATTCCCACGGGTTGTTTTTCACTCTTTCCCATTTCCATGACATGGCTTTTTTCCACATTGAATTCCATCTCTCACTTTTACTCTATTTCCAGGTCTTATTTAGGTCTTCCTGCAGTATTTCACAGTCTTCTTTTTGCTTTATAACTGGACAGTTTCACATTGTCCACAAACAGATTTATATAGCTGTTCACTCCCTCTGGCATGTCGTTTATATATATATGAGAAAAAGTATTGGCGCCAATACTGACCCCTGTGGCACTCTGCTTTCTACTGCTTTCCACTTGGACTTTATATCTTTAACTAGCGTCCTTATTTCTCTCCCCCTCAAATAATTTTCCATCCATCTCAATGTGCTTCCTTTTAAGCCACCCTTCTCCTCTAACTTCCACATTAATCATACATGTGTGTGTTTCACTGTTTGATCTGCTGCAGTCTCTGACGAGACAGCCAGACGTTACCCTATGGAACGAGCTCAGAGCTTATTATTTCCGATCTTCGGATAGGCCTGAGACCAGGCACACACCACACACCGGGACAACAAGGTCACAACTCCTCGATTTACATCCCATACCTACTCACTGCTAGGTGAACAGGGACTACACGTGAAAGGAGACACACCCAAATATCTCCAGCCGGCCGGTGAATTGAACCCCGATCCTCTGGCTTGTGAAACCAGCGCTCTAACCACTGAGCTACCGGGCGTGTGTGTGTGTATTTACCTAGTTATATTTACCAAGTTGTATTGTACAGGGTTCAAGTGGGGCTCATAGTGTCCTGTCTCCATGTCTCCATTTATTCAATTTTTCTTTTAAGTTATGCACATCATGTGCTGTAACAAGTTCATCACTCAGTGCATTCCATTTTTCCACTGTTCTATGTGGAAAATTGTATTTTCCAATATTCTTCACACACTGCCTCATCTTAATCTTCTTTACATGTCCTATTGTCCTTTTAGCTTCTTTTGCCCCAGCACAAAGTCTTCCTTGTCTATTTTTTCAATGCCATTTACTATTTTATACATTGTTATTAGGTCTTCTCGTTCTCTTCTATCTTGTAAGGTAGGCAGTCTCATTTCCTTCAGCCTTTCTTCATATGTTAAGTCCTTTAGTTCTGATACCATCTTTATAAGCATCTTCTGGTTCTGTTCTAATCTTCTTATGTCTTTTTTAGAACTCTGTGACCACACCAGTGCTACATATTCCAGCTTAGGATGTATCATGCTTGTGATAATTTTTTTTATTGTATCTTTGTCTATGAATTGAAATGCCACTAATATTAGTTAACATTTTATATGCTATTCCATATATCTTATTTATGTGTTTTCATGGTTCAGATTTTCCTGTATGATCACTCCCAGATCTTTTCCTCTTTAGTCTTCATTATATGTTCCTCTCCCATCAAATAGTTCCATACCAGTCTTCTCTTATTCTTTCCTAGTTCCATTACATGACATTTCTTAGCACTGAACCCCAATTTTCACTTCTTACTCCACTTGTAGATTTTGGTTTTATTTTCCTGCAGCAGCAAACAGTCCTCATGGGTTTTGATTACTCTCAGCAATTTTGCATCATCAAACAAACTAGTATAACTGTTTACCCCATTTTGTATATCAGTTACACATACCTGGAACATAATAGAGGCTAACACTGACCCTTGTGGCACTCCACTTGTTACCTTACCCCAAGATGAGTACGTATGTATCTCTGATGACAGTTCTTATCTCTTTGTCCTTCAAATAATCCCTTACCTAATTTAACAAAGTTCCTCTCCGTCCTCCTATGCTCTCTAACTTCCAAAGTAGTCTCCCATGAGGGACTTTATCAAAAGCCTTTTTTATATCTAGGTATATTGTGTCTACCTACAACACTTGTAAGTGACACCTGTCTGTAATTTAATGCCTCAGTTGGCTTTCATCCTTTAAATATTGGGATTATGTTGGCTCTCTTCCATTCTAGTGGTACTCTCCCTTCTTTTAATTTACTTGTAATCATTTCCAAATTGAATCTAACAGCTGCTCTTCACATTCTTTTAGCACCCAGCCTGGTATACCATCCAGCCCCATTGTTTTTCTGACACCCAAATTATCTAATAATCTTCTAATATTTTCTTTGTGCACTATGAATTTATGCAATCCTTGGCAATGCAATATCATATTTGGTTCTGCAAAATCTTCTTTTTCAGTGAACACAATTTTGAAGCTCTCTTTCATTATTTCACTCATTTCCTTTGCTGTTTGGTATTTCTTCCCTCATTTAATTATTGTTCTAATGTTTCCTCATTCTTTATTTAACCATTTATGAATTTGTAGAAAAGCTTGGGTTCATCTTCACTTTTTTGCACCACATCTCTCTTAAAGTTTCTTTCTTTCTCTCTCCTTACTCGTAATATATTAATTTCTTGCATCCTTATACTGCTGTCTGTTATTTTAATTTCTCTGCTTTTTGAATTTCTTTCAAGCTTTATCTTTTTTGGCTTTTTAGCTTCTATACATCTGGCATTGTACCAAGCATGTGTACTTTTCTTTATTCTTCACTTCTTCATTATATTTCTGTAAGGATATTTCATATTTCCTTTGTATTGTCTCTTCGCTCATAATGTTCCTTCATTCAATATCAGCAAAAATATTTTGTAACTTTTCAAAATCTCTTGCATGATTTAATCTCTCTTTTTTGTAGTCTTTTCTGTATCTTATCCCATCCTCTTCCTGCATTTCCAACTTTAATGTTACATGATCACTTCTTCCCATTGGACTAAGGTACAGGGGATCCTCGCAATTCGACCGTTCGCAGTTTGAATTATCGCCAATTCGAACTCAGTTAATTGATATCTAATCCTCAAAGTTCGCCAATTCGACATTCATATCTCGCACGCCACCCACCCGGTCAAATTCGTCGCAAACCCGCCAGGCGAAAACATAAACCAACGCTACCCTGTGCATCGCAGGCGGCGCCACACTACCACTTCTCTGTCAACTTTTTCTGTCAACTTTCTGAAGACTGTCAGCTTTTGCCGACGCTGGTCATTACACACAAGCTCGCTTCTGCCTTTGTCATGTTTGTCAATTGTAAACAAACATGGCAGTCCCTTCACCCCCAGCAAGCTGTTGCTTTTTTTGCCCTTTAATGTTTCCTTTGAAAAACTCTTCTGACAGCTTTGTCCACTCATAAACAACAGAGCTGCTCATCTTGGCCAGTTGTTCCTTGGAAGAGAAGCCTTGAAATGTTGCAGTGCCAGAGAAATGTAAACAAACAACTGAACTACTTTTCATTGCTAGGCTAGAACACACACACACACACACACACATACACTTACGTATGAGCGGAATGTAATGTATTCCAACATAAATGGAGTGATATCGGGGATTTTAGAACTCAACGATTACTTGAGGGACAAGAACCCAGATATTGTGGGTCTTACTGAAACAAAACTGAGAGAGGGAGAAGACCTGATGATGGTTGGAGAAGGGAAATATAATGTTTGGAAAAGAAATAGAGTAGGTAAGATGGGAGGAGGAGTGATGTTGCTGGTTAAAAAAGATATAAAGGTGGATCAAGTGAAAGAAGGTATGGGAAAGGCAGAAGTGCTAAAGATCAGAGCAGAAACTAATGAAGGAAAAAGAGGCACTACATAGTGGTGTACGTACCACCTAAGACAAATGCATGGTCAGTACAGGAATATGAAGAAATGATAAGTGATACAGGAACATGTCTGGAAGAAATGTTGGGTGGCTGTGAACGAACTATAATGATGGGAGATTTTAATTGTAAAGAGGTGTGTTGGGAGGACTGGTCAATGGAAGGATCAGAGACAACATGGGAAATACACTATTGACACTGGCAATGGAAAATGTGTTAACTCAGTGGGTCAAAGAAGATACTAGGTTTGGAGGAGAGGGAGCATCGTCAAGACTGGACTTGGTCTTTAGTACAGAGCCAATGGTCATTGAGGAGATGAGGGTGGAGTGCCCTTTAGCAAAGAGTGATCATGCAGTTTTGGAGTTCAAGGTGATAGATGAAGAGAAATCTAGAAGAAATGAAGAATATAAAGTGGGAAGATGGAATTATGCCAAGACAGATTTTGGAAACCTAAAGAAATTCTTTCAAGAGACAAATTGGATGAAATTCAAGAGTGCTAAGGAGCAAATGAAAAGTGGAAGGAATTTATAAAAATATACAAAGAAGGTGAGAAAAATTTGTACCAATAAGACAACATAGAGAAGTTGGAAAGCAGGACTGGTTTAACGATAGATGTGAAAAGGCTAGAACAAGAAAAGAGGATGCATGGAAGAGGTGGAGAAGGAAAAGACGGATTAAGCAGTGGGAAAGTTACAAAAGAGCAAGAAATGAATATGTGTTGATTAGAAGAGAAGAAAGAAAGAAACAAGAAAAGGATATAATTGATAAATGTAAAGACCAACCAAGGCTTTTTACAGACATGTGAACAACAACATCAAAAATAGAGAAAGTATTGAAAGTTTAGAAGTAAATGGAGTATGCAGTGAAGATCCCAGGAAATGGCAGAGGCTATGAATGGATGCTTTCGGAAGGTATTCACAAAGGAGACTGCTTTTGACAAACCACTGGTAATGGAACAGAAAGGGATTATGAAGGAGTTTCAAGTAACTGTGGAGGAGATCAAGAATATGATGGGGAGTTTAGAAGTGAGAAAAGCTGTGGGACCTGATGGGGTATCAGGATGGATTTTAAGAGAATGCAGGAGCAACTGGCAGAAAAAGTTTGTGAAGTAATTGATGCCTCATTAAGGGAAGGTGTAGTGCCCCAAGACTGGAAAAGAGCTAACATTGTCCCAATCTATAAATCAGGTAACAAGAGAGACCCATTGAACTATAGACCAGTGTCACTTACAAGTGTGGTAGCTAAGATGTGTGAGAGGGTGGTGAAGAATAGATGGACAGACTTCTTGGAGAAAAATGACATACTTTGTGAGTGTCAATTTGGTTTTAGAAAAGGGCGTTCATGCACGACAAACCTGATATGTTACTATTCGAGGGTGATAGATGTAATACAGGAAAGAGATGGTTGGGCTGATGGAATATATCTGGATTTAAAAAAGGCCTTTGATAAGGTACCACACCGGAGACTGATCTGGAAACTTGAAATGGTAGGAGGAGTGCATGGCAGTTTACTAAAATGGATGGAAGACTTTTGGTAGGAAGAGAAATGAGAACAATAATTAAGGACAGACCATCAGAATGGGGCTTGGTGGAGAGTGGAGTTCCACAGGGATCAGTGTTGGCACCAGTAATGTTCGCGGTCTACATAAATGACATGGTGGATGGGGTGTCCAGTTATGTGAGCCTATTTGCAGACGATGCAAAATTGTTAAGAAAAGTGAGATGTGACAAAGATTGCGAACTACTCCAGGAAGACTTGGACAGAATATGGAAATGGAGCTGTACATGGCAAATGGAGTTCAACACGACAAAATGCAAGAAAATAGAGTTTGGCAAGAGTGAAAGAAGAATCAGGAGTATGTACAAGATAGGAAATGAAGACATAAAACCAGTCATGAAGAAAAAGACCTTGGGGTGACAATTACCAATGACCTATCGCCAGAGAGACATATAAACAAAATAATTGGAGAAGTATTGAACTTATTGAGGAACATAAGAGTGGCGTTCAGATATTTAGATGAAGAAATGATGAAGAAAATAATTACTGCAATGATAAGACCGAGGCTTGAATATGCAACAATACAGTGGGCTCCGAACTTAAAGAAACACATAAGGAAACTAGAGAAAGTACAGAGGGCTGCAACAAAATGGTGCCTGACTTAAGAGATTTGACTTATGAAGACAGACTGAACAGAATGCAACTTCCGACCCTGGAAAACAGAAGAGAAAGGGAGACCTGATAGCAATATACAGAGTGATGATTGGCATGGAAAAATGGATAGGGAAGATCTGTGTATGTGGAATGAAAGAATGTCGAGAGGGCATGGGAAAAAACTAAAAATGGCCACTTATAGGAGAGATGTGAAAAAATATAGCTTCCCTCATAGAAGGGTGGAAGCATGGAATAGTTTAGACGTGGAAGTGGTCAACGCAAGGAATATTCATGATTTTAAGAAAAAGCTGGACATTAGTAGATATGGAGACGGGACAGTATGAGCATAGCTCTTTTCCCGTATGTTACAATTAGGTAAATACAATTAGGTAAATACACACACACAAAAAAAAAAAAAAAAAAAAATATATATATATATATATATATATATATATATATATATATATATATATATATATATATATATATATATATACACACACAAATATATTTACATCTACTTATCAAGATTCTATTGATTTGAGATTATAGCATCATTCCAATTAACAAGAAAATTGATTTTATTTTAAAAGTGTTAATTAGAATCCATAGATCTTAATTGGACTAAAATTTTCATTTTGTCTGACTCTGACGATGAAAAGCCACCTCCAGCCCCAGCCCTAAGAAGCACAATTTCCTGTCTTTCAAAGATAGCTTGAGCTTATAAGAAAGTGTGAGGCAGGTATAGCTCACAGTGTCGTTGCAATGCAAATAAGTGTCCATAGATCAACAGAATTAACAATTTGGAAGAACAGAGACAAGTACCGCAAGACTGCTGCAATTGTTTTTATTTCCAAAAATGTACTGTACAGCACCCTAATGTGTTTAATAGAAAAAAGTTAGATATAAATGAAGCCTTTAATAGTACTGATTTAGTCTAAGTTAGTGTTTTCTAGAGGTTATAGTGATGTTTTGAGGGGGTTTAGGCTGGAGATTGGTCCTTATCCCCCCTAAATGTTAAGTATCTTATGGGAAAAATTGCTTCACGATTCGAATAAACTCTGATTCAACCGATGTAAAACTGCCCTAACCCTGTCGAATCGCGAGGATCCCATGTATTGTATGCTGGGAGGGGGTGCTGGCTTTTTTGTGAATACAGTAATACTCTGCTTAACGAACGTTTGTCTAATGAATTTCCGGTTTAACGTACTATATAAAGTTAGACCAAAAAGTCCGCATAACGTACAACCACATCCGTTTTAGTGAATTTTCTGGGTTTGAATTTGCCAGATGAGGGACCAAACGCGGCAGCTTCGCTGTGATTGGCTGGCTCCCCGCCTCTGTCTCTAGCGCTCCTGGAGCTAGATCCAAGATTCTTTAACAACGTCAGAGCAACCTCCTGCTGCAAAATGGCATCCATGAATGCTTGGAGGACGGTGATGAGGTTGCTCTGAGGCTGCTTGGAACACCACGTCTGGAGGTGGTGTTATTGTCTTATATATATATGCATTTATGTTCACTAAACGTTTCTATTAGCTTTTTATAAACCTTGCCCCCAAGAAAGGATTGTTTTGTAATGCATAAAGTGAAATCTTACATGGAATACCAGAAAATAAAGCAGAGATGAGATCGCCCACAGACGAGGCGGAGACTCACGGTGACTCAGCCGCTTCTTCTTCTTGTGACCATTTTAGCCTGCATGTTGTCTTTCACCACAAAATTTGTTTCCATTCCTCTATTGCCTGCTATAATGGATATCATATCTTAGTATTCATATACGCTTATGCCATGAGGATGATAAAAATCATAATGAAATATTTATTTTTGGAGATTTCAATTTAAATTTATTACTACATAATGACAACAAGATATAAGAGTTTAGCAATTTAATGTATAGTTACTCCCTGACTCCACTCACAACGTTACCGACACGAGTTACTGCCACTTCCACCACCATTATAGATCACATTTGGTCCACGTTCATAGACAACAATGTAGGTAATTTTGTTATCAAAACTGATATTACTGATCACTTTCCTGTTGTTTCCCTATTTAAATGTAATAATATTCCATCTCCTCCTGTTTATATAACAAAAAGAACTTTTACTGATGAAGCTTTGGGTAAATTTAGTAGTGCACTTTCTCATATAGATTGGTCTGATGTTGTTAATTCTACCTGTCCTGACATATCCTATAATTTATTTTTTGCCAAATTCAAAACAACCTATGACAACTGTTTCCCCAAGAAGAAAATTAAGATAAGTAAAAAAAGTAGTCGCAGTCCCCATATTACTCCAGCATTAAAGAAAAGTATCAAAGAAAAGCATCGTCTTGAAAAACTAGCATATAAGTGGCCATTAACCTTTTGAGAGCAATACAGAACTTATAGAAATAGACTAACATCACTCTTAAAGGAAGCTAAGAAAAGTACTACCAAGACCAATTAGTAGCTAATCAAGGTAACCCTAAGTCCCACTGGCAATCAATAAACAACATACTTGGTAGATCGGCAGATGGTACAAATAGAGTAATAGAACTCAAACCAGTTTGCTCTAACATTCCAGATAAATTTAATGAACACTTTCTACAAGCAGGAGGGCAAATAACAGAAACTACTGGTAGTGAATTTTTAGATAATTTACAATGTTCTCCAAATTTTTCGATGTTTTTATATCCAGCCACAAATTTAGAAATTGAAAAATGTATTAAGGCATTTAAAACATCCTCCTGTGGATATGATGAAATTTCCCCACTTGTTATGAAACGGACAGTAAGTGACATAATAATTCCATTGACCCACATAGTGAATCAAACATTAAGAACAGGAGTCTTCCTTGAGGCACTGAAAAAAGCCAAAGTTATACCTTTGCTCAAATCAGGTAATAGATCAGATATGAAAAATTACAGACCAATCTCTATACTTCCCGCCTTCAGTAAAGTCTTTGAAAAAGTTATTAATGCACGCCTTATTATATATTTTGAAGATAATAATCTACTCACAGACTATCAACATGGCACGCCGTTCCACAGAAACTGCTATTTTTCAGTTCACCTCTAATGTGTATCACTTCCTAGAGGAAAAGCAATATTTAATAGGAGTATTTTTAGACTTATCCAAAGCTTTCGATACTTTGAATCACAAAATTCTGCTAAACAAACTGAACCACTATGGCGTTAGAGGTATCCCTCTAAAACTAATTGAAAATTACTTGAGCAATAGGTTACAATCTGTATATTGCAATTTCACACATTCTTCCTTCAGGACAATTAACAAGGGTGTACCGCAAGGTTCTATATTAGGACCAACTCTTTTCCTCATTTATATAAATGATATTGTCAATGTTAGTTCTAAATTCAAATACACTATATATGCTGATGATACAAATTTACTGTTAAACAACTCAAATATTAACAATCTTCACACAGATTTGGCTACATAATTAAGAAAAATGTATCATTGGACTAAAATAAATAGTTTGAGCTTAAATATTGTAAAAACAAATTACATACTGTTCCAAAATCGCTCTGTACATCATGAGTTTCCCCCTGTTACTATTGCAGGAAAGATATTGAACAGAGTAGAATTCACTAAATTTTTGGGTGTCTATATACTCGTAGATGAAAATATTAATTGGAATAAACAGATTTCTTTTGTTACAAATAAATTATCAAGGATGTGTGGTATTTTGTTTAGAGTTTGTAATAGTCTCACAATTGAATCACTCACTAGTATTTATTACACCCTCTGTTACCCCCACCTCACCTATTGCGTAGCAATCTGGGCGTGTACTTGGCAGTCTTTCATTAAGAAAATAACTATTGTTCAAAATAAAATATTTAGATGTGTTTTTCATTTGAATAGGTTTGAATCAACACGCAACATATATAATGAACACAATTTTCTTACTTTTTCAAATATTCAAATATTCAGTACTTTACACAATATTCTGGAGCTCAACCTTTCAAATTGGTACAGACATCATACAATATTCGGGGTAATAATGTCAATCTCATGTGCCCGCAATTCAGAACGACTCTTTTTAAACATAGTGTATTATGCTCCGGTCCACAAATATGGAATTCATTACCTTTTCAAATAAAAACACTTCTTTATAATGATAACTTGTCCACTTTTAAAAAATCTTACTTATATAACTGCCAAAATACATGATATTCTAAATTTAACATTTAAATGCAAAACAAACATTTCTATCTAAGATTTTCCCTTCCTCTTTGCCTTTACCATGTATAACAAACAGATTTTTATAGATGTATCTTCTAATGTGATATTGTAGTATGCGGTGTTAATTTCCTTTCGTGATCGTTTTTTGAATTTGCAGTATGTTTATTGTGATTTGCTTAGCTTTGTTCTTGTCATTATTAGATATGGTTGTTATTATTACTATTCTAGTTACCTAAATGATTCTTTAGGCAATTTACCTAAAATATTGCCAATTGGTGTTGGTGTAAACAATAATCATAGTTATGTACATAAATGTGACTGTCGGGAAGCTTCGGCTTGACAGTCTCTGCCATTTTTCTTTTCGTTTGTAAACATGTCTTTCTCAAATGTATTTATGCTAATGGGCAATAAACCTTTACTTACTTACTTACTTACTTACTTAGGATAACCTGGACTGCGTGATAGTGAATTAGTAATGAAATACTGCAGTATTTCATTACTAATTCACTATCACTGAGTGCCATGGAGTCCAGGTTATCCTCATGACATGAGCATATATGAATACTAAGATATGATATCCATTATAGCAGGCAATAGAGGAATGGAAACAAATTTTGTGGTGAAAGAAAACACGCAGGCTAAAATGGTCGCAAGAAGAAGCGGCCGAGTCACCGTGAGTCTCCGCCTCGTCTGTGGGCGATCTCATCTCTGCTTTATTTTCTGGTATTCCACATAAGATTTCACTTTATGCTTTACAAAACAATCCTTTCTTGGGGGCAAGGTTTATAAAAAGCTAGTAGAAAAAAATATATAATTTTTTTTTAACCCATGTGGTATGTTGGGTACCAGCCCAGAACGCATCCCCGCGATTTCCATTATTTTCTATGGGAAAATTACGTCCGCTTAACAAATTTCCGCTCTACGGACAGCTTTGACACCCTCTATCCTGTTCATTAAGCGGAGTATTGCTGTAGTAGGTCAAGCAACGATGGTTCTTCTTCCCCCCTGTATCATGTTGACTCTTCTACCCACTGATCCATTGTATTTATTATAGTCAACTGTAATACCTCCTTGCTCCATTGTCCAGCATAACCCATTACTTCCATCTCTCTCCAGTGTACTCTTTTACAGTTAAAGTCTCCTACTAATAGTATTCTTCTGTCTATTCTTATAATTATCTAAGCACTTAATCACCTCTTTTGCATATCCCTTTTCATCAGTTCCCCATGTCTTTGTCTTAGGTGGCACATAACGTAACTATGGTTTTCCTTTTTTTAATTCCTTTGTTTTGATTGTTACTCCCATTTCCTATTTTCCCTTCTTGTGTCTTCTCAGCTATTATAACCCTTTTCTTTAAAACTAACATGTATCTCCTCTTTGAGTTTTGTTTCTGCTATGCACTTTACATCTGGCCTTTTTTCTTTCAAAGTAATCTCTTAACCTCCAACATGCTAGATAACAACTCATCTATATTAGTATAAGTCACTGTTAATTTCTTGCCTCTTCCATGACCTCCTCCTTCCATAGATACCACTTGTTTAGTCTCATATCTAGAACCCTCCTGTAGAAATTCTTTTTCTCGATCCGTCTTTTTCTCGTTTTTTCCTTAGCTTCATTTCTTAACACTTTCTTCTTCCTCTCTTCCAAGTTCATCTCTTATCCTTATATCCTTAGATTCAGTATCATCAGCCAGCTTCCCTTTTCTTATCATAATTTCCTCCATTGCCACCTGTGATCTCATTCTCACTTTCATTGGTCTCTTATCTCCTTCACTAAATCTTCCCAGCCTAATCACTTCCTCCACATCCTGGTCCAACTTTTGTGTACTGTACTGGACCTGTTTGGTAATAGTTTTGACCAATTCTCTCTCTCCTTGCTCTCTCATGAACTTGTTTGGATTTTTTTCCCTTCATCCCCAAAATTAAGCAACATTACCTCTTATCCACCGTATCCCTCAGTAGATCTTCTTTTTCCTTAATTACTTGTATAACAGTGTCTTTTCCTGAATTTGCTTTCTTACTACCTCTGAAAATTTTACTTTTTCCTCTTCTTCTTCCTGATCCTATTTCCATGCATTTTGTAATTCCTCCAGTTTGCTTTCACCCATTCCATTCTCTAGTTTATTCTTCCAATCCTGTATTTTTTTTTCTGTAGGCTCCTTAAGGAGTCTTCATAGTTGCAACATGTAGCCTTTAGTATATTGTTTTGTTTCTTTATCTCCTACATCTCCTTCTTTTATCTTTTGATTTATTTCTCTTACTTTTTCACATTCAGTTAAAACAGACTAACCAGTGTTGACACAAACAACATCTTTATTTCCTTAACTGTTTTCTTCCTTTCATCTTTATATCCAGACGTTTTGACATCTCAGTATGTCTTCATCAGTGGTCTAAAAGTGATAAGATAAAATACATTAAAATTCTAATACACACAATAAAAAATTATACATAAAATACAAAAGTTCAAAAAATCTATACAATATGCAAGGGAACAGCAGAAGTCATATTATATAGTTGTGAAGAATTAGTTTTGATATGTAAAGATTCCAGTATTCTGAGATCTGAATTGTTACTACTGTCTATTATTTTAAAGTGTTCAGTTTTAAGAGGGACACCACAAACCTCAGAGTGATCTCTCACAGCTGAATGTGGGGGGTTGTGACTTCTATGGCCCATTCTGCTCGATTGTCCCTTGTGCTCGTTTACACGAACCTTGAAAGCTCGAGTTGTGCTTTCAACATACCCAGCTTGGCAACTGGGACATGTGAACTTATAAACGATGGACGAGCACAGCTCAGTCAGTAGGCGGTCCTTGAAGTAAAAAAAGGAACTGATTCTAAAATTATTAACTGGAATGAACCTAAAATTAATTTGGGGATAGAATTTCTCACATTCCTTTAATCTCACTTTTAGTTCAGTGTTTTCTTTTATCAATTTGTCTTGTTTTTCCACCATACTTGACATCACCTCCTCCATATGTCTCATCTCCCTTTCCATGTTTATCAGCCTCTTCATATTACCTCTTTCCTCTCTAAATCCAGAAAGATCCTCGTCCGTATTATCATCATTCAGTCTCTTGAGGCCAAATGGTGTTTCGATAAATCTTTGGATTTCAAAACATGGCGTTTGTTTTGGTCCTGTACGTTTGGCCACACCACCTAGCTCCGCCTCTCTTTCCATATTTTCATTCTATGCTGTATCCAAATCTTATTTATTTTGGAGACAGGAGAACTCTATTGCCCCTGCTGAAGTGCTTCCCCTGGGAGCTGTTTTCGCTCATCTTGTTGGTACGGTGGCACTCTCGTGTGTGTATTATATAGGGTTCAACTGGGGGTCATAGTGTCCTGTCTTCATGTCTCTATTTATCCAATTTTTTCTTTAAAGTTATGCACATTATGTACTGTAACAACTTCATCACTCAATGCATTCCATTATTCCACCGTTCTGTGTGGAAAACTGTATTTTCCAATATCCTTCACACATTGCCTCATCCTAATCTTTTCACTGTCATGTCCTCTTGTCCTTCTAGTTTCTTCTATCACCAGCACCAGGTCTTCCTTGTCTATCTTTTCAGTGTTTGTGTGTTTGTGTGTGTTTAATGTAAGAGAGGGAAAGAGTTTTTTTTTTTTTTTAAGAAGTCAAATTATAGGAAAATTGAAATTCAGAAGCAGGCAGGGAGTTCCAGAGTTTACCAGAGGAAGGTATGAATGATAGAGAATACTGGTTAACTCTTGTATTAGAGAGTTGGACAAAATAGGGGTGAAAGGAAGAAGAAAGCCTCGTGTAATGAGGCCGCAGGAGGAGGCATGCAGTTAGCAAGATCAGTAGAGCAGTTAGCATGAAAATAGGGATAATAGATAGCAAGAGATGCAACATTTCGGTAGTAAGGAAGGCTGAAGACAGTCAGTCAGGAGAAGGAAGTTGATGAGATGAAAAGCCTTTGATTTCACCATATCTAACAAAACTGTGTGAGTGGAACCCCCCAAACATGTGAAGAGTACTCCATACAAGGACAGATAAGGCCCTTGTACAGAGTTAGCAGTTGGAGGGGTGAGAAAGACTGGCGGAGACACCTCACAATGCCTAACTTCATAGAAGCTGTTTTAGCAAGAGATGAGATGTGTAATTTCCTGTTAAGATTATGAGCAAAGGACAGACGGAGGATATTCAGTATAGAAGATGGGGATAGCTGAGTGCCATTGAAAAAGAGGGGATAGATGTCTGGAAGGTTGTGTTGAGTTGATTGTTAGAGGAATTGAGTTTTTGAGGCATTGAACACTACTAAGTTTTTTTCTGCCCCAATCCTAGATAGATCAGAAATCAGGCATTCTATGGCATCCCTGCATGATCTGTTGACTTCCTGAAGGGTTGGCCATCTCTAAAGACATGGAAAAGTGTAGGGTGGTATCATCAGCGTAGGAGTGGATAGGGCAAGAAGTTTGGTTAAGATCATTAATGAATAATAGAAAGAGAGTAGGTGACAGGATAGAACCCTGAGAAACACTGCTGTTAATAGATTTAGGAGAACAGCAGCAGCAATCTACCATGGCTGCAATAGAATGGTCAGGAAGGAAGCTTTAGGTAAATATTGGAGTGACAAGATTGGAGGGTGAGAGTAATAATGTATGTAGTACTTGAAACATAACAAGAATACTAGTGTAAATGATGGAAAAAGTGAAAGTAAGACATTCAGCTTGTATAGCCATATTAAGAGCATTGTATTTTAAGGAAAGTGCATGTGAGCAAAGTTGTAGATAGTACTAATAAGAGAGGAAAGCTACTTGGAAGATAGAAGGATAGGGTAAAGACTCGTTAGTAGAGGCCAAGTCCTTGAACAAGCAAGAAAATCCTCTGCTGAAGTGCAGGCACTTTACAGCCATCCCTTCAGAAATCAAAGAGATAGATGGAAGACAAATTCTGCATCAGCTAGAAAAGTAATGATATTTCTTGGGTGGAATTGTCATACATGGCTGAAAATTTCAAGTTGAAAACGTTGGTGTACATGCAAGAATTTGTGCGAGAGACACAGTTGTGGGATATACTTGTATGATGACAAGTATTGTATACTTTCTTCCTATTCTCTGTATCTTGATCCACAATGTGTATAACATTACAACACCATGACTATTGTGTAAAGAGTTAGAGATGAGATGTGGCACCTGGTCAAGAGTCAGGGAAATCAGTGCAGGTTAAAATTTTGTGGTTATTGTGTACAGGTGGTTACCTCAAGCTGATAGTAAATTTCCTCAATGGGTTATTCATTAAGTCATTTTATAGGTGCTTGATTGATTTTAAATTCTGGTAGTACTTGAAAGTAATGTTTTCTTTTTTATCACTTTATTTATTTATTTATTCCTTTTTTTTCAGATTTGATAAAGCATGGCAAACATACAGCTGTAATAGAAATTGCCATCAATAATGCTGGGCGCAATGCATTCAAGCCTGAGTTATATGGAAGTGCTATCATTGTGGAGCGGAAAATATGTGCTTCAGCACCTGGAGGATATAAACTTAAAGCTTATATGGGTAATTGGTTTCAGAAACTGTTTTTATGTATTCTATAATTGCACAACTGTTAATTTGATAATTGTTTATTGAGTTATAGATATTGTTTTTTATAGTCTTTGAATTTGGTTATTGAATTAGCAGTTTCACATTGTTCAAATTATCAAATTTCCTTCATTGTTATGTGAATTATTGCATTTTTACACCACCATTGCTGCAGGAAAAGTGGTCTCAACCAAGAAGGATGAGCTGTCAAGGATGATGCAACACTTCAACCTGCAGGTGAACAACCCTGTGACAATACTCAACCAAGACATGTCACGCTCCTTCTTCAACACAACAGTGAGTTGTTATACTGTCAAATCTTGGAAGCAGTTCTTGTGAAGTTTGTAGGATGTTGAGAAGTGCCAGTCAGCATTACAAGATGCAGAGCTGTGTGCCCAATGGTTGCATTAGTGACATTAGTAAACAGAAAAGTGAATAACAAACCAAATGATACAAAAGCTTTCATCTTCACCTTCATCAAGCTGATTGTAAAAACATTTGAGCCCTTTCAGGCAAAAGTCTACTTGAAACTTATTTTTTCTGAAATATTTATTTAGAGTTTTAGGATATTGTGCATAACCATGAAATACTTCATGTGATGTTTAATATCATCTGCAGTAAATCCTTAGCATATTAATTTAATTGGGGAAAACTGACAAGGCAAGAAAAGAAAGTCATTTGGATACCCCTCCCATCACTCACCAAACCTCATTTGGTATTATGGATAAAAATTATTGGTGCACTATGGGTTAAACATTATGTTCGATTGTACAAAATGAAGGACATAAAAAGATAGCACAAGGCCAGCAGCTGACCAGTTCATGTTATTCATCAGACCCTTCGTACACTGATACTTTTATACCCATTGTATATGAGGGGGAAATTCGGTATACAAACTTGAACGTAAAATGATAAAAAAATAATAAAAGTATGGTAACATACATTGGATGTCAATAATACAACTTATTAGTTAAATTTGCTTAAAAAAAAAATTCTTATCCAAAAATATTTATACTGTGCTCCTATTTTCTCTATTCTCATTTTCGTTCCAATGCTGGATTTTGCGTCTATGTGTGCAACGACTTAACTTGCTCTCGTGCTCTTTTTTTTTTTTTTTTTTTTTTTTTTTTTTTTTTTTTACGGTAAGGCCTAAAGTGCCTGTAGGCACACTTGAAGAGTGTATGGGAAGCGTTGTTCAGCTTCCGCCCGTTAGTGGCACAGGTAATTTTATTTATAGTGGTACCCATATTAGGGCCCATATCACCCCCGAAGCTCATCTTGGGTGTAACCACCTAGAACCTGGGTATCATGGTGACATGTAGGTAACTTTAAACCACTCGACAAATGGCAAAATGTTTTAAGGCTGTACGTGGTGGGATTCGAACGTACGCGTGGACGTCTGCCCGATCCCACGCTCACCACCATCTCTAAATAAATTTATCTGTGCTGTCTATCTCTCCCCAAACTCTTCTGACTATAGTAAATTCTTTGACTAACTCCCAAAGTGGAGCACATTCTGTCCCTTTACCCTTTCGCAGAGATCTCCATCATTGGAGATTTCAATGTTCACCAACAGCTTTGGCTTTCCTCTCCCTTCACTGATCATCCTGGTGAACTAGCCTTCAACTTTGCTCTCCTCCATGACCTAGAGCAACTGGTGCAACACCAGGACTGTCTTGGAGACACATGCAATATTTTTTACTTCTTCCTTACCTATAATCCTTGAGCTTATTCTGTTACCCTGTCATCTCCGTTGGGGTCCTCTGATCACAATCTCTCACTTGAGCCTTCCATCTCCTGAACCTCATGCACTTTACATTTCTTCCCGGAATCATGCCAAGTCTGTTCTTCAACTTGCCAAACACTCCTTCATAAATAGAAAATGTCAGTCTTTCAAACTCTAATTCCCCTCGTGACTCCTGGCATATGGCCAAAAACATCTCCAATAACTTCACTTCTTCATCTTTCCCTCCTTTTCATCCTGATGGCACCACTGCCATCTCATCTGTTTCTAAAGCTGAACTCTTCTCTCAAACCTTTGCTAAAAACTCCACCTTGGATGATTCTGGGCTTGTCCCTCCCTTTCCTCCTCCCTTTGACTATTTCATGTCTTCAATCAAATTCTTCGTAATGATGTTTTCCATGCCCTCTCTGGCTTAAACCCTCATAAGGCTTATGGACATGATGGGGTCCCTCCTATTGTTCTCAAAAGCTGTGCTTCTTTACCTGCACCTTGCCTGGCCAAACTCTTTCAACTATGGCTATCAACTTCTGCCTTTCCTTCTTGCTGAAAGTTTGCCTATATTCAGCCTGTTCCTAAAAAAGGGTAACTGTTCTAACCCTTCAAACTACCGTCCTATAGCTTTAATCTCTTGCTTGTCTAAAGTTTTTGAATCTATCCTCAATAGGAAGATTCTTAATCATCTGTCACTTCACAATCTTCTATCTGATCGCCAGTATGGCTTCCTTCAAGGTCGCTCTACTGGTGGGTGATCTTCTGGCATTCCTTAATGAGTCTTGGTCATCCTCTTTTAGAGATTTCTGTGAAACTTTTGCTGTTGCTTTAGACATATCAAAAGCTTTTGATAAAGTCTGGCACAAAGCTATGATTTCCAAACTGCCCTCCTACGGTTTCTATCCTTCTCTTTGCAACTTTATCTCAAGTTTCCTATTCGACCGTTCTATTGCAGCCATGGTAGACGGCCACTGTTACTTTCCTAAATCTATTAACAGTGGTGTTCCTCAGGGTTCTGCCCTATCACCTACTCTCATTCTGTTATTCATTAATGACCTTCTTAACCACCACGCCGCGCTGCCACCACAACAATCAGTGTCTTCCCGTGTTTCCCACTGAACACAAGTGAAATCCTTATGGCGTGGTTTTTGTGGATATTATGAGTAAGGGCTGAAGTCCCTACTGTCCTTTAGCCTCGGGAGGTACATCATCTGATAGAATATGTGGTGAGTGAAAGGTAAATAAAAACATTTTCTGTATTTCTTTTGTCCAGTACTTTACATTTTTTTATATGACTATTTTCATGTATTTTCATGTGTGTAGGGGTGACTTTTGACGTGCTGGAACACATCCCCTATTATTATATGTTATTATGGGTTCAGTATATTGTAATTTTGATTTGCGGTAAGGTTTTCAGGAACGCATATGTACTGTATAATGAAGACTTACTGTATCCCCTCTTCTTCAATGACATTCAACTGTCTCCCTCTTCGACACTAAATGTCTTCAATCTGTCCTTTACTCATATTCTTAACTGGAAACTTCACATCTCATCTCTTGCTAAAAGAGCTTCTATGAAGTTAGGTGTTCTGAGGTGTCTCTGACAGTTTTTCTTGTCCATTCAACTGCTAACTCTGTAGAAGGGCCTTATCTGTCCTTGTATGGAATACTCTCTGCATGTTTGAGGTGGGGGGGGTTCCACTCATACAGCTTTATTAGATAGGGTGGTATCAAAAGCTTTTTGTAACATCGCTATTTTCATGCTAACTGCTCTAGTGATCTTGCTAACTGCATGCCTCCCCTCCTACAGTCTTGCTGCACAAGGCTTTCTTCTATCTCTCATCCCTATTTTGTCCAACCGTCATTCATACCTTTCACTGGCAAACTCTGGAACTCCCTACCTGCTTCTGTATTTCCATTTTCCTATGACTTAACTTCTTTTAAGAGAGAGATGTCAAGACATTTGTTCCTGAATTTTGATTAATTCTTTGGAATCTTTTATGGAGACTGGAATTGCAGTGGGCCTTTTTTTCTAATATATTTTTTTTTTTCCTGCCTTTGGCAGATCTCCCTCTTATATAAAAAAAGAAGAAAGTAATTAGAAGTATATACACACTACAGATACATAAATACATTCATACTGTCCTCCTCTTCTAAACTGAATATCCTCAGTCTGTCCGTTACTTGTAATCTAAAATGGAAACTTCACATCTTATCTCTTGCTAAAACAGCTTCTATGAAGTTGGGCATTCTGAGGTATCTCCACCAGTTTTCTCAATTTCCCCCCAACTGCTAATTCTATATAAGAGCCTTATCCACCCATGTATGGAGTGGGGGTTCACTTAGTTTTATAAGATAGGGTGGAATCAAAAGCTTTTTATCTTACCAATTCCTCTCCTCTGACTGCCTGTCTTCAGCCTCTTTCTCACTGTCAGAATGTTGCATCTCTTGTTATCTTCTACTGTTATTTTCATGTTAACTGTTTTCATCTTGCTAATTACGTGCCTCCCGTCCTGCGGCTTTGCTGCGCAAGGCTTACTTCTTCCTCTCACCCCTACTCTGTGCAACTCTGTAATGCAAGAGTCAACCAGTACTCTCAGTCATTCATACCTTTCTCTGGCGAACTCAGGAACTCCTTATCTGCTTCTGTATTTCCAACTTCTTATGATTTGACTTCATTTAAGAGGAAGGTTTCAAGATATTTATTCCCCTTTTTTTTTTTTCTACCTCTCAGACTTGTAAGAAGACTGGCAATTAAGTGGACCTTTTTGTGTGTATGTTTTATGTTGCTCTTGTCCTGTTTTTCCCTTTTAAATAAAAAGAAACATTCATACATACATACATATGAGTGCAATGGCATTCCACTTCAGCTGCCACTGCAAGAAGCAGAGGCTGAGGCTGGCAGTGTTTGTGGATGCAGTGTGTGCTCACCATCACCACCTTCAATTCCCTCTCTCCCTCCCTCCCTCCTACCTACTTACCTACCTACCTACCTACCTACCTACCTACCTACCTACCTACCTACCTACCTACCTACCTACCTACCTACCTTCACCACCCACCCACCCACCCACCCACCTACCTACCTTCACTTACTCCTCTGCTGACTTGAACACTTTATATGTAAAATTCACTATAATAGGGCTATCTATACTAATGATTTACTGTAATTATGGATCATGTAGGCTCTCATTATGTTTCTAAATCTACATTATGCAAAATCTTCTAGGAACCAAAGATGCTCTACAAGCTTTTCCTGAAGGCTACACAGTTGCAACAATTGAAAGATGACTATGCTGATCTGCAGAAAAGCATACAGAGTTCCCTGAGAATTATTGAATGTCGAAAAGAGGTAAGCTTTGTCATCATTATCTTCTACAGCTCTCTCTCTCTCTCTCTCTCTCTCTCTCTCTCTCTCTCTCTCTCTCTCTCTCTCTCTCTCTCTCTCTCTCTCTCTCTCTCTCTCTCTCTCTCTCTCTCTCTCTCTCTCTCTCTCTCTCTCTCTCTCTCTCTCTCTCTCTCTCTCTCTCTCTCTCTCTCTCTCTATATATATATATATATATATATATATATATATATATATATATATATATATATATATATATATATATATATATATATATATAGTAGTGTGATCAGATGTATGGCACAGTGCTGGATTTACCATTTATTCAATCTATGGAAAACAATGTCAGTGAACCACGAGACAATCTCGTTACCCAGAATAAATACACATGTATGCATCATCACATTAACAACTAATCACTTACACCATTGTGCACTCACTCAATTCCCGATCACTACCAATAGAAGTGCCAGTCCGAGTCTGCTATGGTGACGTGTGACCTAATCAAACATAAGACAGTAAGTGTACAGGGATAAGGATATCTTAGTATGAAATATACATACATGTTATAGATGAAGTGTTAGATTCCATTAGTACAATGCATTTAACAATCAAACGACCATATCTCAGGACACCTACTTAAACTTGTCATGTCCTATTCCAACACATTAACATACGAATCTGTCAGGTTCACTGCAGAGTTCCTGGACTCTGATTGGAATGAACAATACTTTTAATACTTTTATCATGCTAAAAAAATATATATAGACAGGAAACTAAACTACTAACTATGTAACAATCATTTGTTGTAATTGCTTTAATCCAACACTATTCTTGCAATGGCAACATGACATTCAACACAAGTAAAGACACTCACCAGCACATACGATAAGTATTCCCAAGGACATAACCAGTACAATGAATATACCAACACCATGTGACACACCAATCCCCTATATCCTCTCGACCCGAGACACACACACACAGCAGACTGGCTCATGCAGCTACTTCCCGCATACACGTCACGTTCGAAAGACAGGAAACGGGACAGTTCGAACTTCTAACAATCAAAATGGAACTATCATAACATTTATGATACATATATGAACTGACATAGATGATGAAAATAAAGTGCCTGACACTTATCCTGAAGTTGAAGTTGAAGCTAGATTTATAAGAAAATGTGATCCCACAATGATCTTAATAAAGATCCTTTCAGTCTCTGTACTTCCTGGCACATCTCTTTCACATATTTGTCAATACCAGTAATACCAGAAAAGGTGAGAAAGTATTGAGAATGGAACTGCTGTACCAAGCAATTTTGTTTAATAGGGGTATCCACTTGGGACAATGGTTTCCAAATGCCATAGCCAACATTAGGTGTTGTTCTTGCTCAGAAGATAACCTAGACAGAAAAGAGAGGAAAAAAATTGCTTGCATTTGATGCTGTAGAAAGTTTTATCCATACAGATAATTTTGAAATCTTTCATTGTTTAACATTATCTTAATTGTCATTGTTTCAGTGCCTTCCTGATTTGGAGAAAGAGGTGGAGGAACAGCGCATCCACTATCAGTTCAGTTTATCACTTCGAGAAAAAGGAAATAAACTGAAAGCACTGCGCCATGAATTGGCTTGGGCAAAAGTAAGTAATGCACTCAGATTCTTGTAGCTTATTCTGAATGGGAGTGTGTGTATATTTACCTTGTTGTATATTACAGGGTTTGAGCAGGGCTTATAGTGACCTGTCTCCATATCTACTACTTATATCCAACTTTTCCTTAAATGTATGCACATTTTGTGCAGTTACAATCTCTTCACACAAGTTATTCCAGATATGCATTGTTCTGTGAAAAACAAACATTTTATGTTTCTCAAACATTGACTCTTTATGATCTTCTTGGAGTGTCCTCTTGTATGTCTATCTCCATTTTCTGTCAGTGATACCAGGTCTTGTCTGTTTATCTTTTCCATACAGTTTATTATCTTATACATTGCTATTAGATCTCTCAGTCATTTATCTTTCAAAGCTGGTAGTTCCATTTCCTTCAGTCTTTCTTCTTAGGTAAGATCCTTCATCTCTGTCCTTTAAATTCTTTTTAATTTCTTGATATCCTTTTGCATATGTAAGAACTGCACCACTGTTGCATATTCAGTTCTGGGTCTTATCATAGTGGTTATGATTTTTTTTTCATCATACTCTTACCCATGTAATTAAAGGCCACCGAGATGTTTGTAAGTGTCTTTATATGTTGAAGTAAATAACACATTTATGTGTTTTTCTAGGGTCAAGTTATCTTGTATAAGCACTGTCTTTCATCCTCTTTATTATAACTTCTCCCATTTTGTATTCCCACATAGGTGTTTTATTACTTGTACTCATTTCCATCTCATGGCATATTTTAGCATTAAATTCTAATATCCACTTTAGCTTCACTCCCAGATCTTTTTAGTATCTCTTTGCAATTCCTTACAGTCCTCATTGCTCTTTATTTCTCTCAGTAGTTTTGCATCGTCTGCAAACAGATTAATGTAGCTACTCTTGTAGCATTCTTGTATATTGTTAGTATATATTTGGAACATAATTGATGTTGGTCCTATAGTACACCACTAGTTACTGTCCTCTAACTTAATGAGGTGTCTCTTACCACAGTCCTCCTTTCTCTTCCTCTTAAGAAGTCCTTCATGCAGCTTAAGAAATTTTCCTGTATTCCTCCTATGTGTTCAATTTTCCATATCTCATGTGGTACTTTGTCAAAAGCCACTTTAATATCCAAATACACTGTGTCAACCTATCCATCTCTTCTTTGTGCCTCATCAGTTACTCTTGTATAGAAACTTAGTAGATTTGTTATACATGATCTTCCTTTTCTAAAACCAAATTGGGAGTTATTTATAATTTAATATTCCTCCAGGTATTTCACCCATTTTTTCTTGATCACAATTTCACAGATCTTTCCCATAAGATTAGTCAGTGACACTATAGTCCGTCTATGCTTAGATGGCTCCTGGGACTCAGTCTGGGTAGTGTCCTGGAGGAGTGCGTGTTAACCATAAGCTACCCTTGTGATAAGTGTGTTACTGATCAGAAAACAAGTATTGTTCACATAAAATCAATTATATTATCAATAAGCTACAATATGTTTTGAAAAATAATCCAATGGAATTACATTATATTTGAAGAAAGCAGAAACTTTACACTTTTTTTCAACGTTGGTATAAGATGGAATGAAGGAATGATTCACTACCACGTTAGACCTTTGGTGGACAAATAGTGTTAAACTGAAATTTGTCAGTGTAACAAGTGGAAAATATAAGTAATGGAGTGGAAATAGAAGAGGAAAAAAAAAAATAATAATATGACCATTTGGCAGCAGGTCCTGCTTCTGTGGATGGCAGAATGGCAGATAGGCCTATAGGATCTGGCCCCTCAGAGCCCCATCTCTCATATTATATATATATATATATATATATATATATATATATATATATATATATATATATATATATATATATATATATATATATATATATATATATATATATATATATATATATATAATAATGGTGCAACCTATTGTCATGACATGGTAGAAATATTCACGTTCCAGCAACTTTTAGTATCCTGACCTAACATAAGGCCAAGGCCACACCCAGATGTTCCCTCCCCATCCTAGCATACTAAATATTCTTATATACTACATCCATACATGCATATTATCACAGGCCCCACACCCCACCTTTTACTCTTTATTACCTTGTACTATATTAGTGTCTACTTATTCAGATTCAAGGGACCCTCATAAAACAATAAATTATTAGGATAAATTTAAACAGGAACAAATGAACATATATCTAAAAGAACAGGATTATGAGTAACACTTAACTCTAGGGGAGAAAATGAAAAAAAATGGCACCCAAAATAACATTGCTACCTGAGCAAAAGTTCCTTATTAATAAAGGAATGTATGGCTTACCAACCCATTAAACCAGACACAAATAAATATTGAAACACACATAGAAATATTACACTGAAAGATTTCACACACACAGGAAAAAAAAAAAAAAAAAAAAAAAAGAAACATACAAAAACACACTGAAAAAAAAAAAGTAATAATAAATCACAAAACATGAAACACAAAACAGAAACAGAAGAACAGGAAGATGAGGCCCAGGTAAAACAGACCCAAAGATATATCCAAACTTAACCAAGAAAAAGCCAAAACTCAAATCCCCTCTTTGCAAAAAAAAAAAAAAAAAAAAAAAAAAAAAAAAAAAAAAGGACAAACTAGGCACCCCTCCCACCCCACAAGCTTAGAGAAACATTACTCTGCCCCACATATCCTACACACTCCACAATATCACATGTAAACTTTACATACCTATGATATCTTAAAAATAAACCATAGCTTACCTCCACATGGTCTCACCTTCACCACTCCTGTCAACCTGTGGTCTTGCCCTTTCGCCTTGGAGTGATATGCACTCCCCCCAGCCGTGATCTTTTATGCACACAGGCTCCCCCATTAACCCCACACTGACCCACGCAAGAATGGTCCACGTGGTTTAGTTCTCCACAACAAAGAAATTATTGGATAATTTAACAAAAACTTGTGTATCATACCACAAAAACAAAGCCAATATGCACAGTGTTACTCTCACAACTAGGTTAATACATAACTGCTCCCAAATCCTTAAAATATTTCAGCAAAAAGGGGAAAACACTAAAATAATCTTACATTTACAGAAACCCAAGTGAAAAAGATAAAAATAATAAAGAATAGAAAATAAAGAAAATTTTTCTTGCAATTTACTAAACAAGGCTGATATAGCCTATCTTGCCTCACGGGCAACTTGTATTACATGGTGAGGTTCAATTATTTACAACTTACAACCTAACCAATCCTTTATAGCTAAAACTTCAAATTAACCATAATATACATATATACAAATTACATTGAGGGACAGACGTATGGCAAGGGTGCCTAGGGATGTGAGGCAGCTGGGTGACAAGCAACCTAGTAGGTAGAACAAAGGCACCTCCATAACAATACATATATAATCATAAATGCATACTTATATGCATACATACATAAATGCATACATATTGTACCTGCAACCTATATTTCATGGTATTGCAGAGAAAAGCATAAGCAGGTGGATGGGAAGTTCAGGAAAAGTGGCGGCAACACTGTAAAATTTTTCAGTCCGAGACCAAGGAGCCATCTAAGCATAGCCAAACTGTAGTCTATAATTTAGGGACTCAGTCTTTTTTCCTCCTTTGTATATCTTTCCCACTCCCTTGGTACTCTCCCTTCCATCAAAGAACTGTTGATTAAATTCCAAATGGGTTCCACCAGCTGTTCTTTATTTTCTCTTTATGTCCATTCTGACACTCCATCTGACCCCATTGCTTTCCTAACATCCACCTTCTCCAATAATTTGCTAATTTTCTGTTTTTACACCATAACATTCCTTAACCTTTCTTGCATTATTTCATCATTTGGTTCTATAAAGTCTACATTAAATACCAATCTAAAGCCCTCATTCATAAGTTCACTCACTTTTTCCGTTGTTTCATAAATCCCATTTTCCTTATTTAACCTATCTTTCCATTTATATATATACTTGTGAAAAGATGTCTTTATTCTGTGTGCTACAATTGCTCAGTTAACCCTAAATATCTTGAAACTACAGTAGTGGCATGCTGGCCCTTATTACACTCATATACAGTAATCGCCTGAATATCCGGATCGCCACTATCCGGAATTCGCTACTATCCGGAGCTGCCCCCAAGCATATTCAAACCTACCGCGCAAGCGATCCCTCGATCCCGCTAGGCAGCAGCACTTAAGACGGCGTCACACTAGCACTTTTTCCGTCGTCTTCAACGATTTCCATTGGTTTTTTACTGTTCCGTCAATTCTTTCCATCGTCTTGAGCCAGACGGAACACACCGTTTTCTTCTAAAGTCAATTTTTAGTCAAATTAAGATTTATGGTTTCTAAACAAAACTTTTATAATAAATTTTATTTTCTTGCCAATTGGAATGATGTTATAATCTCAACTTAATATCATCTTCATAAGTAGATGTAAATGTATTTGTATATATATATATATATATATATATATATATATATATATATATATATATATATATATATATATATATAGGCAACCCCTGCTTAATGAAGGGGTTACGTTCCTAAAAAAACCCTTCGTTAAGCAAACTAATTATAACAAGTTTAACCCCTGACTTGAGCTTTCATTGAGAGTAAAAAAAGTGAGAGTGCATCATAGTACAGTAAAAGGTTTAATGAAAGTAAAAATTATGAACTTAAACATTTAAGCAGTTTAATTTAAGACTGTCATTATAATGTACACTAATGTATATATGTAAGTAATTCTATAATGTTGATGATCTTAAATTTATGAAGGGAGGGAGAGTGGAGCAGGAAATACGCTAGCTGGCAACCTGTGGAATGTAAACAAAGGGCGCATCATTGTACCGCATACAAAACTTATGTACCACATTTCCACAAGGCTTTCCATTTTATCCATTGCAGAGTCATGAGTTCAGGTGGTTCTTTTAGCTTACAAGGAGGATATGATCTCACCAGCCTTCTTAATAGAGTCTGCTGACTTGAAAATGCTAGAAAGCAGATGGAGTCAAGCCATGGTGGGAAGTTTTCTCACCTCTCTCATGTCTATGAATGATATCCAGCTTCACTTTGAGAGTAAGAAACTTCCTGGTCTTCTTAGCAATGCTAGGCAACATTGCAGGGCATTTTGGTAGCATGTAGAGCGAGGGAAGACGAGCTGCTGCTGACACTATTATTGTTTTGAACTAGGGGAGTGAGTGGTGCGCGTTTTGTCCATGAGAGGCATTGGTGTATTCAAAAGCCTATCGACTTGCGTGATATGGCGGGGCTTTCAAACTTGGAAAAAATTACCTGGATAAAATTTTGTTAAAGTGAGTTTGGTGTTCGTTAAACGAGCAGATGGTAGTAAAAGGAAACCTTCGCTGTAGCGAAATTTTGTTGTGTGAACCTTCGTTAAGCGTGGTTGCCTGTATATACATATATTGTTCCAGCCTAGCAGCGAAAAGTGGTTCAGTTGTTTGTTTACATTTTTCTGTGAGACACTTCCAAGTAGCAAATGGCCAAGATGAGCTGCTCTGTCATTTATGACTGGGCAAAGCTGTCTGAAGTTTCTCATAAAGAGCATTTAAGGCCAAAAATAGCAACGAAAAAATAGCGGGCGAAAGGGCAGCCATGTTTGTTTACAGTTGACAAACGCAACAAAGAAAGTTGACGGAAAAGTACTAGTGTGACGCCTCCTTTACTGTTGTGTGTACATCCCACCACCCCTTGTACTGCTTATGTACCATTTTTTGTTCCAGATTATACATTTAGTGTGCTTTCATTCGTTGTTTTCTTACCCATTTGGGTTATGTACATGTTTTTCTCAATTTATAAAGTGTTGGGAGAGGAAATTCCATGTATCTGGGTATTTCGTGTATCCGCCAGGGCCTTTGCTGCTATAATCCGGATACGCGGGTGATTACTGTATATATATCTGACTTGTTCGAATTCCCCACCCCCGAAAAAAAATTAATATCATACTTTAGGGAGATGCAGGATTTATTTATTTTATTTTGTGGGATTTAAGATTTGGGGATTACTATTGTATCTCCAAAATCTTCAGATCCTAAATTACCAGATGGTATTGTTTATTTTTTGATAATTAAATACCTTTCCTATCAGGAAGCCATTTTTAAATGTCTTGTGTGATTGTGTCATAGCCTGACTCACGCCCTACACAGTACGTGGCCAGGAGTCAAGTAGGGAGGTGTGTCATTTAGCTCTCTAATTTTTGCCTGATAGGTATAAGTTGACGAGAATTAGAATGAGAAACATCAAGAAGAGAAGACAACTAGAAACAAACAAACAAATGTATTGTTGTGAGACAGCTGGACTTTCAATTCTGGCCTCCCCTTTCCCATCTGTCATTTGTGTTATCTCCCCCTCCAAGACCGTGCCTCACCCCATGCCTCATTGCCAGGCTTCTCCACCATCTCTCTATATCATAAGACTTATGATCTTTTCTAACACTTTTTTTCTTGCTGCCTTCATCATCACAACTTTACATGACATAGCTCTCACAATAACACTATTACAAAAAATTATGTTGAGACAGAAAGCTGTACCAGACAAACAATAAATACTTCACTATCATTATCTCACTTCAGCACACTAATAATGACTCAGATAGTGTCCAGTTCAGCAGTGAAACAGCAGATTGCCATGATGCTGCTGATGGCACCTTCCCAACCCTCACATTTTGTAGAGAAGCAGGTATCTTATATGTTATCATTTTATCATGCTCCAGGAAGTCATTATTGTATGCACAATCATTTAATGTGCTTTCATTTATTGTTTTCTTACCCATTTGGGTTATATACATGTTTTTTTTCTCAATTCAGGAGGAGTTGGGAGAGGAAATTCTGCGTATCCGGATATTTTGTGTATCCGCTAGGGCCTTGGCTCTTATAATCTGGATACGCAGGCAATTACTGTGTGTACATATATTATATATATATATATATATATATATATATATATATATATATATATATATATATATATATATATATATATATATATATATATATATATACATACATACAGGCAACCCCCGCTTAACGAAGGGGTCATGTTCCTAAAAAAAAACCTTCGTTTAGTGAAACTTTGTTAAGCGAACCGATTATAACAAATTTAACCCCTGACTTGAACTTCCATTGAGAGTAAACAAAGCGAGAGTGCATCATAGTACAGTGAAAGGTTTAATGAAAGTAAAAATTATGAAGTTAAACATTTAGGCAGTTTAATATATCATTATAATGTACACTAATGTATATATTTACATAACATTATAATGTTGATGATCTTAAATTTATGAAGGGAGGGAGAGTGAAATGGGAAAGACACTAACTGGTAACCTGTGGAATGTAAACAAAGGGTGCATCATTGTATCACATACAAAACTTATGTACCACATTTCCACAAGGTTTTCCATTTTATCCATTATAGAATCACGAGTTCAGGTAGTTCTTTTAGCTTGCAAGGAAGATACGGTCTCACCAGCCTTCTTAATAGAGTCTGCTGACTTGAAAATAGTAGAGACAGTAGATGGAGTCAAGATGGTGGCGATCAATGCTATTAGTTTTCTCGCCTCTCGTATCTGTGAATAATATCCAGCTTCACTTCGAGAGTAAGAGACTTCCTGGTCTTCTTAGCAACGTTAGGTGACATGGCAGGGCGTTTTGGTGGTAAGTTGAGCGAGGGAAGACGAGCTGCTGCTGACGCTGTTATTGTTTTGAACATAGGTAGTGATTGGTTAGTGTGTTGTCCATGAGAGGTGCTGGTGTATTCAAAAGCCTGTCGGCTTGCGTGATACGGCGGGACTTTCAAACATGGAAAAAATTACCTGGATAAAACTTTGTTTTTTTCTTAGAAATTTCTTTCAAATATTAGGGTGCGTCTTCCAAGATGCAGCGCCTTGCAAGCCGTAAAATATGGCATTCATTTTATTTATATACTTTTTTCAGTTTCTAAATGGCGAGAATTTAAAATTTTCTGCATGCAGGAATTTCGAGTTTTGTTGTGTATCTTTCGTATGCTGAGTATTTTTTTCATATTATGAAGCAAAAAAATCTTCTCATATCATTTCGTAAAATGAAATTTTCATATACAGAAGCTTTCGTATCTAGAGGTCCACTGTATATATATATATATATATATATATATATATATATATATATATATATATATATATATATATATATATATATATATAGATAGATAGATAGATAGATAGATAGATAGATATACATACACCTTAATAATAGGCCATAGAGGAAGATGGTGAAAAAATCAGTCAAACTACTCATTAAGAAATGTTATGTGCTTATTTATTTATTGTTATTATTCTTGTTTTTATTTTTATTCATTTATGTTTTTTCATAATTCCATGTTTTCTTTTTCATTCAGATGTCTTTTTCCCCACACTGAAGAATGATAGATATGTCAACACAGTTTTTAGATTCTTGCATTCTTACAGATTATTGAACTTGAGCAAGCTAAAGCAAAGGCAGAAAAAGACTTGGAGAAGCATACAAAAGCTAGGGATGAAATCCAAAAGAAGGTAGAAGAGCTCCAGAAGATTCTAGAACACGAAACGGAAGAGAGAGCGTAAGTGTTTTAATTCCACAAGTGAGAGGTTTGAGAGGAACTGTGGTTGTGGAGAAAAGTAATAGGTAGTATCTTTAAGTGTATGAGGGAGAGCAGCAAACAGAGATTAAGGAGGCATTTCATGAGGGCAGAGTGACACTGGTGATGATGCATGTTAGTAAGATGTAAAAACTGGATCAATATTTAAAAGTAATGTACTACCTTGATGCAAAGATAGCTTAAATGTACTGCATGATTTGTTTTTGTGCTGTATGTAGCAGTGACATGCAGTTTTGTATCCCTAGTAGCCTGAGATTTCTGATGAAAGTGATTTTATGGATCATTATTATTATATATTTTCTTTTTTTTTTTTTTTGGGGGGGGAGGGGCAGCCACGATTTTTTTTCCTCAGTGATACCAGTGTCAGCCCATGGTTGACATAGCTGGTTGGGGTAAGGCTTGCAACCTCCCCTGTAAAAAAAAGTCCACAGCCGCCATCAGAGTTGGAGATAGAGGTTGGGGTCAAGGCTCTCAGCCACGACCTCGATTTGGTTTTGCTGGGGGAATCTGACCGTGCAAAACCCTCTGGTGCCAAGGCATCCCTGTGTCCTGAGAGGGGCGGAAGGATCCCCTTGCCCTATTTTTAACTTTGGGGGTGCCAGTGGGGTTGCAGACGTTGTGCCTGCCTGTCGGACCATTCCTGGGGTAAACCTTCAGAGGGTTCTACGTGTAGGCTCCTGGAATGTCCTGAGCCTCTCAGAGGATCAACAATTGTCTCATCTATCGGATGAGCTCAGTAGACTGAAGGTGGATATGGTAACGCTCTCTGAGACATGGAGACCTGGCAATGGCATGAGCAATGGTCACCATGTCAAGGGGGTAGCCATAGGCGTCTCCAGCAGACTGCAGCCGTCTGTTGTAGAGATTACTCTGGCGTATGAGTGTATAATGCGACTAAGGCTGAAGCATAGTCTAGGCTTCATGTCTGTTGCTGCAGTATACACTCCTACTGAGATGTGTGAAACTAAAGAGGGAGATGTTCTACACCAAACTCAACTCTATACTGGACCAGTGTCCCAGTCATGATGCACTTATTGTCTTTAATGCTGTCACTGGCACTGAGAGAGCTGGCTACGAGCTATGTGTTGGTTCCTATAGCTCTGGTACCAGGAACGACAACAGTTCTTTCTTTCTGAATATTACAAGATCCAGAAGGTTGAGAATTGCAGGTTCTTGGTATCAGAGACCAGAGCTGCACCGCTGGACTTGGTTTAGCAGTGCCGGAGGGGTAGCAGAGGAGATTGACCATATCCTTGTTAATACTCATTGGAGGATCCTTCAGAACTGCAGGGTTTTTTGGAGTGCCGAATTCTTTGCGACTGATCATAGACTTGTTGTTGCTACACTCAAGCTACATGGCAAGTTCAGAAAGCCTCCAAGATGTGACCATACTGTGTTTCATCATGAAAAACTGAAGGACTTGACATGTGCTGAGGAGTATGCAGTGACAATCTCCAATCGGTTTAGAGTGCTCGACACCCTTGAGGACCCAGTAGAGCTATGGGATTCCTTCAAACGTGAGACTTTTGAGGCTGCCAAGGAATGCATTGGGGAGCGCTCAAGGTCACGGAGTGGCTTCGCCTAGGTATAGATGCTGGATAATATTGAGGAGTGTCACGCTGCCAACATTGCTGGGAACTGCGACCAGTACAGGGCTCTGTCATGTAGGATTAGAGCTCTCCTGAGGAGAGACAAGGAGAGGTATGTCAGGGGTCTTGTTGAGGATGTAGAATGTCATTTAAGTGCAAATGACCTCCAACCTGCCTATCAAGCCCTGAAGAAACTTGTCTACATCTCAAGCGAGCTCTGTCCGAACACCAGATGGCCGCCTAGTATCAGACGCAGATGGGCAGATGGCTCATTGGGCGGAGTACTTTGAGCAGCTGTTCATGGTGGATTCTCCAAGCAGACAGCTCCAAATTACAGGGTTACAGATGCTCGATGTTGATCCATCTATTGATGAAACTGCACCCTCCATTGATGATGGAGGGTGCAGTTTCCATTGCTGTGTCAAAGTTGAGGGTGGAAAGGCAGCTGGCATCTGTAACATCAGTGCGGAGCTGCTCAAAGCTGGGGATGAGGTCATGATCCATGGGTTGCATGCTGTCTTGACTGCTGTATGGCATTCAAGTACCATTCTCCCTGACTTGAAAAAGGGGTTGGTCATCCCTATTTGGAAGGGGAAAGGGGACCGTCAGGACTGCAATAATTATTGCGATATAACACTGCTCAGCGAACCAAGCAAGGTGTTTGCCCATTTGCTGTTGATGTGTATCCGCAGTCACCTGCTGAAACACCATAGACCTAAACAGTCTGGGTTCATGCCCAGTAAGTCAACAACTGACTGGATCCTAACACTTCGCTTACTGGTGGGACGCCAACGTTAGTTTCAACAAGGGATGCTACAACTTAGTTCAGTAAAATAGGAACAAACATCTGTACAGTGGCCCCTGTACATATGAGATTAATTCGTTCCCGGATTGAGCTTGTATCTAGAATTTTTCGTATCTCTAACAAATTTTCCTCATAAGAAATAACTGAACACCAATTAATCTGTTCCTGGCCTCCCAAAATCATCCAAGTTAACCCTAAATAACTATAAAACACATCTTCCGATTACTAAAAACACATTCAAATAGTAATTAAACATGAAAATACAGTAATAAGATAAATAAGATGATATTAATGAAATGAAATATGAGTTTATTATGAGCACTTACCATGGAAGAAGTCGGCGGTGTCTAACAAAGGTGTATGCGTGGTGGTGGAGAAGTGAGGGAGATAGGTGCGGGAGGAGTGAGGGAGTGCAAGAGACTGTTGACGATACATAAGCACTTACACTTTATAGCTTTTATGGCATCTTTCTGTTTCAATATCGTACAGATCGTTGATGATGACCAATTGTACTGCTTTATGAGATCACTCACACGAACACCACGCTCATGTTTGTCTATTATCTCCTGTTTCATTTCGATTGATATTAATCCTCTTTTTTTTTCTCCGAGGACACCTTTCCATTTTCTTTTTTAGAACTCATGGTTAGGGTCACAAAAAAAGCCACAAAAAGGTGATAAATGTGATAAAAACATCACAACACAAGAGCGGGATCAGATCTGTATGGTGGGAAACACACATGCTGGCTGATGCTGGGCGGTCTCGACCACTTGGCCACCTATGGGTGCATCAGGAAATTCTCGTAACTTGGATTTTCTCTCGCGTGTCGGTCAAGATTTTGCTCAAAAGACACGTCGTGTCTTGAATTTCTCGTAAATAGAGTTGCTCGTATGTAGAGGGGCCACTGTATATAGACGATCTGACAAAAAGTCCCATTTTCAAAACGTCTATATATAGATCTTCTGCCGAGAAGGGGTTAACTGGCCTCTAATCCGTGACTGCGAGTGCTATGAAGTGTGGAGGGTGCATGTTCAGCTTCTTTCTTGTGAATACGGGAGTGAGGCGGGTATGCGTGGATATTAGGCAGAGTTGTAGACCAAAGTCATTGTAGTGCATCTGTTGGCAATACTGAGATTACAGATCTTGTTTATGGCGATGATGCAGTAATCTTTGCTGAGTCACTGAAGGTTCTGGTAATAGTTTTAGAGGCACTGCACAAGGAGGCAAAGCCCATGGGACTCCAGGTGTTTAGGTGTTTGGAGGCTTACTGGATGAAACAGTACAGTCTTGTCATTATTATAGGCATCTCTTAGGAGAGAATCAAAAGCTTTTCATCTTATCTACTCTTATCCTTTAGCTCTTCATCCTCTCTCATTGCTGTAGAGCTGCATCCCTTGCTACCTTCTACCATTACAGTGGAGACTCAATACTCAAACTTAATTAGTTTCAAATGGCTGTTTGAGTATAAAAAAAAGTTTGATTATCAATATTTATAAATCAGGTAATTTGTTCTATACTTAGGAAAACTTCCAGTTTGTAAAAAATTTCAGTGTAATTTTTTTATATAATTTTTATTTGTATATACTGTAAGTGAAGGCTGGTGATGGATAATGTAGAAGAGGAGGGAGGTCGTCAGAAGACGAGTCACCATCTATGAAAACATCTGGTGTGATTCCTGTGAACACACTAGTGGAGGGTTGTGGCCCACTAACACTTCCACTTTCACTAGATTCCTTATTTTCACCACCATTAAGCCTTTATGGTGCCATTATAAGTTTCTAAATAAAAAAAAAACTACCAAAAGAGTGTAGAAGAATACTGTTTTTTTCAAGACTGTTGAAGGACTAGGGATGCGCATTGGTATCCAGAATACTAGCAGTTTTTTTATTGGCAATATGATATCAGAATGGGACAATGGTAGCAGCAGGGAGGGAGAGGCCGGAGCTTAGTTTACAACCAGGTGTGGCTGTTCAATTACCAGAGATTTTCACCACTAATAAGATTTTGGTGTAAATGTAAGTTTATAAATGAAAACTATAGACAATGCATGAGAATGTTATTCTGAAGACCACAGCAGCACAACTGGAGAGGAGGAGGGAGAGGCTAAGAAGCTTTTGTTTACAACCACATGGTTGGACATTTGACTCTCAGGTATTTTTTCAAGTATTAAATATAACTTTTGCTTTGGAGTATTGAAAAGATTGACTATTAAGATGTTTGAGTATTGAGTCTCCACTGTATATTTATGCTCTTCTGATCTTGCTAATAGCATGTCTCCCTTTCTGTGATGATGCTGTTGCACATCACTATCTTATTTCATCCCTGTTCTGCCCACTTCTCTACTGCAAGTTAACCAGTATTTTCAATTATTAATTCCTTTCATTGGTAAACTTAAGAACTCCTTGCCTGTTTCTATATTTCCTCTTCCTTATGAATAAAACTCTTTCAAGATGGAGGTTTTAAGACAGTTATCCCTTTACTTTTGCCTCCTTCTCTCTCTCTCTCTCTCTCTCTCTCTCTCTCTCTCTCTCTCTCTCTCTCTCTCTCTCTCTCTCTCTCTCTCTAATGGCTTGCATGAAAAAAAAACTACCATTTTTTTTCTATCTAAAGCTAGCTGGGTTAAATTACCTATAATCAATCCTTCAGTCTGTCTCACAAAGAAACCTAGATAAAACTGTTTCCAATTTCTGAGTTAACTTTTGTAATAAATATTTTAATTTTATAGAAAGAATACCAAATTGTTGGAAGAGGCCACCAGCCAGTTGTCAGCTGTCTCCAAGGAAGTGCGAGAGGTAGATGGAAAAATGAGGAAGGTAAAGGATGAGTATAAAGAAAATCAGTCTCAGTTTAACGTAGCTGAGAAAAAAGTTCGTGCACTGAGTTCAGAAATTTCTACATTAAAATCTGCCATTGAAAAGGATGATGATGGGTAAGTTGTATGATCTTTTGATATGACAGTGTCTCATGTGGAAACCTTTGTCCCTTTGTACAGACATAATGAATTGAAGGAAAGGGTGGGATTTGCTGGTTTTAGTTTGGTGATGAGAAGAAACAGATTAATGTGTTTTCTTTCATTATTTTTTACTAATTATGCTAAATGTACACAGGAAAAAGAGTCGATGGGCATCTGAACGAGCAGAATGGCAGAGGGAGATGAATATAGTTGAGAGCAGGGTTAAAAAGTGATGGAGAACTTGAAGACAGAAAACACTCATTTTGATAACCTACAACACACATTGGACGTCAAAAAGTCAGAGAAGATAAATCTGGACGTAGAGGAAAAATCATTGCGCAGACAAATAGGTAAGTGGATATTTGTGTTTGTTATTGCTTATTGGCTAATTCTCTCTCTCTCTCTCTCTCTCTCTCTCTCTCTCTCTCTCTCTCTCTCTCTCTCTCTCTCTCTCTCTCTCTCTCTCTCTCTCTCTCTCTCTCTCTCTCTCTCTCTACTGGTTTTATATGTAGTCAGGCATAGCAGCAGTACATGATGCTGCTCCAGTCATTCCCTAAACCTTGTTTGTTTCAGTTGGATTCGAAAAGGAGCTCAACAGTTTTAAGGACAAGAAAAGCTGTCAGTTCACTATATATGGCCATTGGGTACCTCAACTGTTGAAGAACATTTTACATGCACATGCAAATGGATTGTTCATCAAGAAACCTGTTGGACCTATGGGTAAGAGTTACTGTGCTTTATTTTTATTACTAAGGGATCAGATCTGTCTTCTGTATCATAATCAGCAATCTAGTGGAATTGGAGACAGTTGTGGTGGTCTTTCATATTGTAACCCAACCCCAAGCTGCTTTCTAAACACCCACTGAATTTCACACTTTTCTTATGGCATTTCAGGAGCCTTCATTAAAGTGAAAGACACAAAGTGGGCTCATGTGGCAGAACGTGTGCTGGGAAGAAGAATCACAGGCTTCTGTGTTGATAACCATAAAGATGAAAAAGTCCTTAGAAATTTGATGAAATCCGTGGCCATAGAACAAAACTCCATGCCAATTGTGACTGTGTCCAAGTTCAGAGACCAGGTGAGACCTAATTACATATGTAAAGTACTGGATATACTGTTGAGTGAACAAGGTGACTTGAAACAACCACTTATGTATTCTTAATCTGAAAAGAAATCAGGCATCCTATTAACCCCTTCCTGGCAGAGGATCTTTATAGACGTTTTGAAAACAGAACTTTTTGTCAGATTGTCTATATATAGACGTTTGTTCTTATTTAACTGCAGTAAGTTGTAGCATGGTCTATATATAGACAATTCCTTACAAGTAACAAAATTAATAAAATAAGTAATTATTTGGCATCTCAAATACCCAAACACTGGTCAGCATGACCTCTCAAGGTCAGTCACTGTTTGTTCTTTGTTGATGGTGGATGTACTACACACATAAACTAATACTGGAAATTTTTGCATTTTTTCTTTTTTATTATTATTAGCCTATCATGTCAAGGAGAAAACTGTACCACACTCCAGCAACATTGCTTAAAAATGAATAGGTACAGAACAAGTACGTATGAGAAAATATACAAAGAAAAGTGGAAGTAAATTAAATCCACGTCACAAGTCTTGGATATGAGTAATTCCAAATATTCATACAAACATACTGATATACATTATCACCAATCACACACAAACAACACTTATAAATAGATTTAATTGTTTGTTAAGTTTTGCAGCAGTCTATTTATAAATGTCAATCTGGAGTACCCATTTGCCAGGAAACTATATATAGTTGTATGGATGAAAGTCATTAGAGTCGATATAGACAATTTTTTTTTTTTATAGTACTCATCTGCTCTGTTACTGGGAAGGGGTTCATCATCTTTTATAGAATCAGAGAATACTATCCAACCCATCCAGTGATGGGAATTGACCTGGAATTGGATGGAAAAAGGCCATAATTCACAGCTGGTTTTAAGGATGCAGGGTTGCAAGACCAGATTTTCTCTCTCTCTCTCTCTCTCTCTCTCTCTCTCTCTCTCTCTCTCTCTCTCTCTCTCTCTCTCTCTCTCTCTCTCTCTCTCTCTCTCTCTCTCTCTCTCTCTCTCTCTCTCTCTCTCTCTCTCTCTCTCTCTCTCTGTTATGGCTTATAGTGCCTGTAGGTATACTTGAAGAGTATAGGTGGGAAGCACTGTTAAGCTTCCGCCCATTAGTGGCGCAAGCAGTTTTATTTATAGTGGTACTCATATTAGGGCCCATATCACCACCCAAGTGCATCTTTGGTGTAACCACCTAGAACCTGGGTATCATGGTGATATGCAGGTAACTTTAAAGCACTTGACAAATGACATAGCTTCAGAGTGGTATGTGGTGGGATTTGAACCTATGTGTGGACGTCTGCCCAATCCCACACTCTCCACTATGCCACCACCTGCCCTCTGGTCCCTTTGGTAACGGTCTGTAGTAAGTGTTTGCATACATCACTATGTCATGACTTGCAGGTAATTGATCATCACACACTGGCAAAGTCTCTTTGGCAAGAGACACCTCTCCAGCAGTTGAAGCAGGACAGTTCAGGCCCCTTCCAACCCCTCATCTCCAGTAAATCACATGCCTTCATATTTAGTCTTTGAGTTTCAGAATGATTGGAAAGTTGATTTGCTACTATGTTTCTTGCCTTATATTGAGCATGCACTCTTACATTGATGATACCATCCTACATCTTTCCACGTCCTCTCAGAGATAACCAACCCTTCAGGAAGTCAACAGATCATGTGGGGACGCCACAGAATGCCTAACTTCTGATCTTTCTAAGATTTCTGATTGCGGCAGAGAAAACTTAATAGTTTTCAATGCCTCAAAAACTCAATACAACCATCCAGACAACTATCCCCTCTTCAGCGACACTCACTTGTCTCCCTCTTCTACACTGAATATCCTCGGTCTGTCCTTTATTCATAATCTTAACTGGAAACTTCACATCTCATCTTTTACGAAAACAGTTTTTATGAAGTTAGGTGTTCTGAGGCATCTCTGCCAGTTTTTCTCACCCCTCCAACTGCTAGCTTTGTACAAGGGTCTTATCTGCTTCTGTATGGAGCAGATAAGGCTTGTTTAGGGGAGGGAGGGTTCACTCACACAGTTTTATTAGATAGGGTGGAATCAAAGGCTTTTCATCTCATCAACTCCCTTCCTCTGACTATCTTTAGCCTCTTTCTCACTGCTGAAATGTTGCATCTCTTTTTATCTTTTATTGCTATTTTCATGCTAGCTTTTCTACTGATCTTGCTAACTCCATGCCTCCCATCCTGCAGTCTTGCTGCACAAGGCTTTTCTTCTTCCTCTCATTTCTATTCTGTCCAAGTCCCTAATGCAAGAGTTAACCAGTATTGTCAATCATTCATACCTTCCTCTGGCAAACTCTGGAACTCCTTGCCTGCTTCTGTATTTCCATCTTCCTATGACTTGAGTTCTTTTAACCCTTAACGTATGGTGATTGTTTTGGGACAGTTGTACTGTCGCATGCAGAGAGGCTGGGATTGTTCTGAGAATCATGATTTTTCTGTGCTAAACGTTTGAATCTCTCCCCCTCAATATTGGTCCTGGGGCAAGTGGAGGTATCTGGCAACTTTTTTCGCTCGCCTCCTCAAGCCTTGAGACATATGTTCCCACACAATAGGTCATCTTTTCCCCCTCCCCCCGTGACACGGAGGGAGGAAACGGTACTCCGGTATTCTAAGTTATGTCAGTGTTACTCAGTAGTGACATTGAGGACAGTGATGAAAATGAAGACTGATTTTTTTATTGAGACAGAAGAAAGTGAAGACTCCAGTAGTGATTCTGATAGTGATCTGGGAGACAGACCAACCCTCACAGCCAGCGACGTTCATAAACCTCGTCACGTACTCCCCTCAAGCAATGCGCTGATGTGTGTCACCCATGGTTGCCTCTACAGGACTGTGCTTGTTAGCCAAGTCATGTGAATCCCATTGCTAATAAGAGTTGCCAGATTCCAATTATTATAGAAATCCACAATACTTGTAATATGTGGTTTCTTTTTCTTTTCCTGTTTTGCACATCATTTCATATATCTGAGTTTGCATTTTCATATTTTCATGATATGAAAGTGCACAAGTTCCTACTTTTACATCAAATTCAAATGCCCAAAAGGAGAGAGAGAGAGAGAGAGAGAGATGTGGGAGAGAGCTTGTGGGGGTATTTCTTAGCGGTAGGTTCTGCTACAGGTTTGGGGAGAATTTTTTTATATGCAATAACTTTGCTCTCAGAGGTCATAACATGTTGAAAACTACATCGTTGTGCTCAGAATAACACAGAGAAATATGCTTTTATAAGGAAAAAATCTTTTAGCATTTTTGACAGGTGTGATTTTTCCCTGCTGTAACAGATGGAAAGTAAATCAACTCCCCGTACTTTAACGTTTAAAGAGGAGATCTCAAGACATTTGTTCCCTGATTTTGGCTAATTTCTTACTACTTTTTAAGGGAACCAGAACTTCAAGTGGGCCTTTTTTTTAATATTTTGTTGTTCATGGCTGGCTGTCCTGCATAAAAAAAAAAAAAAAAATGCATTTGCTAGAAGGAAATGTTTGAGCATATGTCTGTGTTGTGATGAATATGTGCAAATTACAATGTGGTGATGAATGTGTGCACTTATTACAGACCTTTATTGAGGGGACTAGCAAAGATTTAGGCCCATTTTATGTATAGAAGTTTAACTTGCTAAACTTTTATGCTTCAAATTGTGCTTGTCATCCCAAGTTATGATGAGAGTTGGTCTTGATTTTAAGACAAGCTCAGAAGTAGCTTAACTTTCACCCTTCAACACCATGGCACCTAGATGAGCATCATGATGCACCATGAGCATATACAGGCAACCCTCACTTAACGAACGGGTTATGTTCCTAAAAAAACGTTCGTTGCGTGAATTTTCGTTAAGCGAACCAATTATAACAAGTTTGACCTCTGACTTGAACTTCCATTGAGAGTAAACAAAGCAAGAGTGCATCATAGTACAGTGAAAGGTTTAATGAAAGTAAAAATTATGAAAAACATTTAAGCAGTTTAATTTAACACGAAGTCATTATAATGTACACTAATGTATCTATGTAAGTAACTTTTTAATGTTGATGATCTTAAATTTATGGAGGGAGGGAGAGTGGAGCAGGAAAGACGCTAGCTGGCAACCTGTGGAATGTAAACATTCCACATACAAAACTTATGTACCACACTTCCACAAGGCTTTCCTTTTTATCCATTGCAGAGTCACGAGCTCAGGTGGCTTTCTTTTTTTTTTTAGCTTGCAAGGAAGATACGGTCTCACCAGCCTTCTTAATAGAGTCTGCTGACTTGAAAATAGTAGAGACAGTAGATGGAGTCAAGATGGTGGTGAGCAACGCTATTAGTTTTCTCGCCTCGTGTCTCTGAATAATATCCAGCTTCACTTCGTGAGTAAGAGACTTCCTGGTCTTCTTAGCAACACTAGGTGACATTGCAGAGCTGGTTGCAGGGCATTTTGGTGGCATGTTGAGCGAGAGAAGACGAGCTGCTGCTGATGCTGTTATTGCTTTGAACTAAAAGCGGGGAAGGATAGGGGAGTGAGTGGTGTGTGTTTTGTCCATGAGAGGCACTGGTGTATTCAAAAGCCTGTCAGCTTCCGTAATATGGGGGGCTTACAAACTTGGAAAAAATTACCTGGATAAAATTTCATTAAAGTGAGTTTGGTGTTCATTATACGAGCAGATGATAGTAAAAGGAAATATTCGTTGCAGTGAAATTTCGTTGTGTGAACGTTTGTTAATCGGGGTTTGCCTGTACAATATACACAGGTGTAGGTACTGTGCACGGAAGTACTGAGCACGGAAAGTACCGTGCACGGCAATTGCAAAAAAAAGTCAGGTGGTACATAGCGTGCCTTGAATAGGTACACAACACGGCACATGCAAGGTGACAGCCAGTCACAACTGACTCACTGCGCTATGTACTGCATCTGTGGAATGACAAATTATTGTTTGTTATTTTGTTATTTTATCCAAAAAATGTAAAATAATTGCTTTATTAACTCTATATTTAATCTTTTACTTTTTTACTCTTTCACCATATCATACTGGGACTTGAGAGTTTGTTTTAGCCAGGATTCTTGGGAGATTGACAAGCTCTGAGAATATTTGTTGATACAGCCCATGGTCTTTGAACTCTTTGGTTACTGCATTACCAAGATATGCTAACAAACTCTGAGGATCTTTGTCTTGGGACTCTCTGGTTACTGTATTACCAAGATATGGTTTGATATAAGAATAGCTTTGAGTAGGGGTATAGTAAAGCTCAGCATTATGCAAGGTGAAGCAGTACATTGCTTGCATATGTATTTCATGCTACACATTGCTTCCTATTCTTATCATACACACCCTTATAATGGTGCACCACTTTAGATAGAACAAATTATAAGGACAACAATCAGTCATTTATACTTTACATTTATCTTACAACAATGATCATTTTATTGCTGAAGACCACCAGTGTTTTGATGAGTGTGTATATCCTATAACATATTCTAATTTGGTTGCAGGTTCTTGATGCGTCCAGGTTTGAGACATCTTCTGAATATTCTTCCCTGTGGTCCATTCTTGATATTTCTGAGACTGTGGTGGCCAATACAGTCATTGACCAAATGCAAGTTGAGTCAATCCTCCTCATTCCTACTTCACAAGAGGCTGGCAAGCTGCTGAAGGATAAATCATTGTAAGAATCTAATAATTTTTACATTTCCTATTTGTTACAGGCCACTCTTGTGATAGTGAATATCTCTATGTATCATAGGTGTATATACTAAGGTTTGTAGAGAGAAGAATAACAGGTAGAGATAACTGGATTAAATGTGAGATGCAGAAGGATGAAGGGAAGACAAAAGATATTGAATGGACAGTATATACCAGAAAAAATTATTGGTTGTGATAAGGATTAGACATCTAATTTGAAGTAAGTCTTTTTATATAGATTATAATTAATTTGATTATGCCATTAACAAGAAATTGTGAATGCAATTTGAGTAAGAATTTTTATTTTTCATAAATTTTACTACATTTGAATTTGATAGGGCCTTTCATGTACAACATTTTATGAAGATCAGTACTTAATGTTCATTTGTGTTTTGTTTCAGGGTACCAAAGAATTGTAAATGTGCTTACACTCTCAACCTGGACCAGTACTACCCAGATCCCAATTACCGGGTGTACTCTGGCAGGGGCTCTCATCGGGCCAGATTCTTGCAGGTGTCTGTGGAAGACAAAATAAGGTATGTCCAGAAGATAGAGAAACATTGGTACTGTCACTACTCACTGATTGTCATTATGTGGGGAAAAAAATCTGAGTTTCCTTAATATGATAGTGTAGGACTTTCAAGGAAGGAGACAATTGGAACTAGAGATGAGGTTTATTGTAGAGTCCATGAGCACTTACGGCATACACTTCACACCTAGCTGGTCTGGTGCGTAACTTACACTCCTCACTGTTGGTGGGAAGTGCCTCACAGATGCCAATTCACACCATATCCCACAAATTTACAAGCAATTCCTTGTAAAAAAACATGTCTTTTCTATTTTGCTAAATTATTTTTATTATATTAGCCTTTACCCTAAACTAATCATAATTATTAATGCAAAAATTGCTAATAAAATAAACAAAATAAATAATAATATCCATGTATCTTTTATTGTGATGATTGTAGTAAATAGGATTGCTCTTTCACACAACAGTACATCATTAAGAGAAAAGCATTTTTCCAGTTAGTAATTTGGATACCATAAAACAATTTGATTCTTACAGAGATATCACAAAGAACAAGGAGGAGTGCACAGAAAGACTGAACTTGCTAGTTACCCATGATATTAAAGAATCTTTGGCTGAATTGAAGGATTTGCAAGAAAAAATGAAGGTTTCCAGCAGCAAGATTCAAGGGTACAAGGTTTGTTATTATTATGTAATGAGTATGACTTTTGCATATATAAAGTTTTTCTTGTAGAGGCTGTCTTTTTCATTATGAAGAGTAATGCAATAAGTTATAATACATGTATTTTAATTTCACTTTGGAAAAATATTTAATTGCAAATATGTTGAACTTGTGCAGTGGAAAGCAAAATTTTATACTTTATCTACTCGTACTTGGAGAAGATTGGGTATAACATTTAACTTTTTTCAACTTAACAGAAGGAATTGGGCAGTCTCCGCATGACACTAGCAGAACTACAAAACCAAGAGACTACACCCCCTCCTGATGTTACACAGCTAGAGGAAGAAGTGAAGCAACTAGAAGCAAAGATGGGAAATGCCAAAGCTAAAGTGGGTTTTATTTGGTTGTAATTTTTGGATGATAACCAATATTGAAAAGTATTGTAGTGTTTCAATGCAATCCAATTTGTAGAGAATGGATACATCCTCTTAACTGATAGTGATTTGATTTTGATATTGTTATAGTGCTCCAAATTTGACAAAGAAATGTCTAACATAAGCAAATTTTTAGTTTTGTCTTGCATTTTATAATAATGCTTGATGTCTTTCACTCTAGATGGAGGAGATTCGTAAATCTTCACTTGAGAAGAAACAAGAATTTAATAATTTCAGTGCAACTCTAATGGACTTAAGACAAAAGGAAAAGCATGCCTATTCTGAAGTTGAGAAATGGAAGGTATGTAATCTCTCTTACATTTGTAGTATTTCATGTATATGTATTCTCAAGAAAATGCAGATATGTATATGTACATAAAACAGATACTGTCATGGTGTTAGATTGACCAGGTTATTTGAGGTTGAGGAAAAACTATGCTCATCAATTCCCAAAATAAGAAATCGACCAGATGTTTTGCCCTGCTAATGACAATAGGTTTGTGGATTGGATAACACAAGCTATTGCTACAGTATATTAAAATTTCATGTATGAAATTAGGAAGATTCTACATAAGAGTCATTTACTGTAGGATGGGTGAATTTACATTTTTAGTGGTTATGAGTTGGACCTGCCAGAGTCGCTGGCTATTATTTTCATGTCACATTTTCAAACAGTTTTTGCCTTTCCAACATGATTTTAAAAACTCCTTCAGTGTAAGGATATACCTAACTTAGCACACAATTCTTTGTCATATGTGGAAGGCTCCAAGAGAAAGTATATTGTAGGAGAGGCAAACCTGATGTCCCCAGCTGCCAATCAATCAAGCTTGAGCCCATATTTTCTGATTCTATCCTGGTTACTGTTCCTAAGATTTTTTGTTTTGTTTTCGATATGTTCTATACCACTTAAACACTTAACATTTTCCCTTTTAACCTACAATTAGGGAATGCAAATTTGAGAGCTTCAGTCTTGTTTCATAAAAATATCCCTCATACCCTGTATCTTTTTTTTTTTTTTTTTTTTTTTTTTTTTTTTTTTGTCATTCTCCTTTGCACTGATTCTGATGGAACAAATATCCTTGGGACCAAAACTGTACAACAAAATCTAGATGAAGTCTGCCAGTACCAAGTATAACTTTAATATTACACCAGGACTTTTTGTTTTAACACTCCTTGAAATTAATTCTAGTACCCTATTTGCCTTATTTCTATAAGCCAAAGTTTCATCCTTCTTTAAAATTGCTACTTTGGCATGCTTCCACATTACCAGTATTTTTTCAGTGTCTGGTGGGTGATTTTCTAAGACAGAACAGTTAATTAATTAACAACCTCTTTGCATTCCTTAATTAAGTACTGTAGGATATATTTTGTCTGGTGTTGGTGACAAGTTATTTTATCCTGTTCCTGTGTCTGTCTATTGCCTTCTCATTCTCTTCTCTAAAAATATGTTCACTATCTGGCATTTCCAGCACATTTTCCGAGCTAAAGATAGTTAAAAGATACTTGTTCATAATTTTATTTATCTCTTCCCTAGAATTAGCCAGCTCCCCATCACCTGCCTTTAATGGACCTATTATACATTTGTTTTTATTCTTGGTCCTACATACCTGATAAATCTTTCCCTTGCTGGCTGCCTTCAACTCAATTGTTTTTAGAATTCCTCATAACTTCCTGACTTCTAACTAATTTGTTTCATTGTGCCTTTAGTTTCTTATATATACTTCTCTTCATTACTATTTAATGTTTTAACTTACCAGTCATCCACTTAGGGTCATTCTGTGATCTTATTGTTCTATGTGGGATGTTTGCTAACTGGTCTGTATGTAATCTATCAATGAAAATATGACTTAACATTTACTTAAGGCGGGTTCACATGTGCCAATTTATGACTGAAATTGCAAGTTGCTAGAAATATTGACTGAACCCTTCTAGTCGGAAAAATCACACATAGCGATTGGAAAGTATTGACTAGTAGTAGTTGGCGTTGCTTAACCCTTATGTTCCGGTGATTAAACTTTTTTCCAAGATCCCATGACGGGTAAAAATGGTAAACTTAGAAATTGTCAGAAGACTGTTTGAATACTAGTAATTATTTTCTCTTTGTTATTCTGAATACTATGATGTACTTTCTAGCTCGATGTGACCTCTGAAAGTTTAGTTATTGCCTCATCAAGGATTCCTACTCTGCCCGCTGTGTGATCCGTCAAGCAGAAACAGCTCGGTGAGCGATGACACCGCGCAAACACACACACACACACACACACACACACACACACACACACACAGAGAGAGAGAGAGAGAGAGAGAGAGAGAACCAGTGCTTGGGGATATGAACAGTACAAAATGGTGATGAGAAATACTCTAGACAGAATGAAGCAAGAACTCATCAGAAAGGATAGAGTGATGATAGTTGGAGACTTTAATTGCAAAGAAATAGTGTGAGAAGACTATGAAGTGGTGAATGGTGGTGAGTGGGCAGAGGAATTGTTAAAGGTAGCAACAAATAACTTGATGACACAGTGGGTGAGATCACCAACAAGGTGCAGGGGACAAGATGTTGCAGTAAGGTTGGATTTGGTATTTACCAGGGGCATCTCTCCAAAAGAGGAAATTGAACATGAATGTCCCTTGGGGAAAAGCGATCATGATGTCCTAAGCTTTGAGCTGGATACAGAATTAAGCACGAATAAGATTGTGGAACACAGGGAGGAAAAATTAAATTATATTAGGGCAAATTATAACCATATAAGGGAGTTCTTTAATGAAATTGACTGGTCCATGGTATACCAGGAAAGGGATATGCAATTGAAATATGATAAATTTATGGATTTGTATAACTGCTGTGAAAAAGTTTGTGCCATATCACAGAAAGAGGACTTTAAATAATAAACAGTGGTTTAATAGAAATTGTGAAGAAGCAAAAAAGAACAAAGAAAAGGCATGGAAGAAACTTAAGAAAAACAGTGATGTATTATCAAGAGAAGTTTACAAAACAGCAAGGAATAGATATGTTGAAGTAAGGAGAACAGCACAGAAGGAATATGAACAGAGGGTGGTGGAAAACTGTGATAGTGACCCAAAATGTTTTACAAATTCATAAATGGAAAACTAAATATAAGGGAGGCAATAGAAAAGGTAAAAATGGGAAGAAGTATATGAGGATGCTGGAGATATAGCTGAAATTTTGAACGACAACTTTTGCAAAGTGTTTACAAAGGAGGAGCATTTTATGGGAGGAAGGCCTACGGAAATAAAGCAAATGCAGGACATCATGGTTACTAAGGAAGATGTAAGGAAAATTATAAGCAATCTGGATATTAATAAATCAATGGGGCCTGATGGCATATCTGGGAGGTTGCTAAATGAATGTAAGGATCAATTGTTGAACCCCGTATTTGATATTGTGGAAACCTCCATACGAACAGGATTAGTCCCGAAAGAGTGGAAAAGAGCTGACATTGTGCCTATATATAAGAATGGTAGTAGAATGGAACCACTAAATTATAGACCAGTATCGTTGACTAGTATATTGTGCAAGGTATGTGAAGAAGTAATTAAAGCTAAGTGGAGTGAGTATCTAGAAAGTGAAAACATTCTGAGTGAAAGGCAGTTTGGTTTCAGAAAAGGAAGATCGTGCGTATCCAATTTATTATGTTTTTATTCAAGAGTGACTGACATACTACAACATAGAGAGGGATGGGTGGATGCTATCTACCTGGACTTGAGAAAGGCCTTTGATAAAGTACCACACAATAGACTGATGTGGAAACTAAAGAAGATTGGAGGAGTAAATGATAAACTAGCAAAATGGATGGAAAATTACTTAATGGGAAGAGAAATGAGAACAGTGGTGAGAGGAAGGAAGTCCGAGTGGAAGAAGGTAACCAGTGGAGTTCCACAAGGGTCAGTGCTCCCATCATGTTTTTGATATGCCAGTAGGAATTGACAGTTACATGAACATGTTTGCGGACGATACTAAAATTATGAGGAGAGTAAAAAATGTGGAAGATTGTAACAAGTTACAGGAAGATCTTGATAAAATATGAGTGGAGTAAGGAGTGGCAGATGGAATTTAATATAGACAAGACCCATGTTATGAAAATGGGAAGAAGTAGATACAGACCAAACAGGGATTACAGGCTGGGTGATGAGAAAATTAAAGAGACCAATGAGGAGAAAGACTTAGGAGTAACCGTGCAAAACACCTTGTCACCGGAGAAACACATTAACAAGATTTTTTTGAAAACATACAACATGCTTCAAAATATTGGCCTTGCATTCCACTACATAGATGAAGGAATGATGAAGATATTATGTACCTTAATAAGACCCCAGTTAGAATATGCAGCATGTGTCTGGTCACCGCATATGAAGAAAAATGTGAAGAAGGTGGAAAGGGTACAGAGGCTGGCAACAAGGATGGTACCAGGACTCAGGGGAGTTAGACTATGAGGAAAAACTGAGGAAGCTGGGGCTGGCCACATTAGAAGAGAGAAGAACAAGAGGAGACATGATAAATATGTATAAATTGGTGAACAAGATTGACATACTGGACAGAGAGTTGATAAAGGTGACCACAAGTAATCATCTCCGAGGACATGGAAAAAAGCTGATAAAAGACATCTGTCTAAATGATGTGAGAAAATAGAGTTTCCCGCATCGTAGCATTGATAAGTGGAATAAACTGAGCAGTGATGTCGTTGATGCGGTGTGTGTCAATCAGATGAAAGAGAGATATGACAGGAATGGACAAGGAGACAGGTCACAGAGAGCTTAGCTCGGGCCCTGTAATACACAAATAGGTAAATAGGTAAATACAGATTAATGCAGATTTACATCTCATATGCACTAAACAATAAAGCAGTAGAAGCAGTCAGACACAAGCATGAATTAGGTAAAGCATCTACCAGTCAGTGCATCATTACTTGTCACATCAAAGAATGCTGGTTATTATTATTATTATTATTATCATTATTATTATATATTGTTTACATTAAGCACAAACAATACTTTAAAGAAAATACAAGCACATGCTAAATTGTTTACACAAAATATAAGCATAATAAGCTAGCAAAACACTATAAAATGATGTCATATCTACATACATGATACAGAATACTTCCAACACCTGAGAAATTAAAGGAACTTTGTTAATACATCTACCTACCTACACACACACACACACACACACACACACACACACACACACACACACACACACACACACACACACACACACAGTTAGTTAGTTAGTTAATTTATTGACAAAACAAAATTACATTACATTACACACACACACACACACACACACACACACACACACACACACACACACACACACACACACACACACACACACACACACACACACACACACACACCGGACCGGGGTTCGATTCCCCGACCGGGTGGAGATATTTGGGTGTGTCTCCTTTGACGTGTAGCCCCTGTTCACCTAGCAGTGAGTAGGTACGGGATGTAAATCGAGGAGTTGTGACCTTGTTGTCCCGGTGTGTGGTGTGTGCCTGGTCTCAGGCCTATCCGAAGATCGGAAATAATGAGCTCTGAGCTCGTTCCGTAGGGTAACGTCTGGCTGTCTCGTCAGAGACTACAGCAGATCAAACAGTGAATTACACACACACACACACACCTGCATGCCCCAACATGTTCGGTTTGATCTCTCTCTCTCTCTCTCTCTCTCAGAAGAGTTACCTTCTACCATTTTATTATAATCGAAGATAATGAAAAAATGAACATGAAAGAATGGTAATATTTTATTCACTTTGCTGAACAAATTTAGTGTATGTGTCCCTTCGCTTGTATCAGGGTGCTTTCGACACGGCGGGTCGCTGGGGTTGCCAAGTGTCGCCCTCAGAATGAGAGAATAGCTTAGTTACCCCTAAATATACAGAGCTAGTGGTAACACTACGGGTGGAAAAAGTAATCCAGACCATGCTGCCTCATTATTCCAACACAGGCAATGTGGAAACTTTTATAAAGAGAATCAGTCCTATTACTGCTGCAGAGCATAATGTATTAATAGACTTGGTGAGCCAGAAAAAAAGTGCTTCTAAATAAAAGCACAGATGACCACATAGTGTGGCCTTAACTCAAGAAAGAATTGCCACCTTCAACTGTGCAGGCTGTGGGAAGATGACAGTTCACCAGCTGTTTACATAAATACAAATAAATCTGTCTACATAATTACAAGCAATAAAGACATACAACTGATCATAAGCTAAGTAGAATTCTGATAGAAAACATGGGAGATGGAGATGCAGTGATTGAAGCTGGCAGCTGTGATGTTACATGATGTTCCTGTGTTTGGTTCCAATCACAATTTTTGTAAAGTAGTTTATTTGAATAATAATGTATATATTTGTTTCTAGAATCAATTAATTCACTAGAAAACTAATAATAAAAAGGTATTTAGGCAAAATTTATGAGAAAGTAATGATGAAGACATGGGTCTTGGCTCACTTTTGTGGTGAAGGTAAATCTTGCCCGATTGTTGCCTTCCTGAGCTGCAGGAAGACAACGTTCGCTCTTGCGAATACTGATTTCTCATGGACAGTATCCTTCTGCTGACTAAGGTAGAAGGTATTATCTACAAATCTGGCCGAGAGTGTCTCAGTGTGGTTCCCGCTACAAGCAGGATGGGTGTGCATGACGTCATTGAATTGAGTTAACCCTCATTAAATTGAATTAATTGTGTTATTTAATTGTATCTTCTTAAATATCATTGCATTAAGTAAAAATTCTAACTAGCATTAATCAAGAGTTGACTGTATATTCATTCTTCTGTCAAAATATTTCCAAAGTTTATTTTGTAGCCCAGTTTATATAAAATATTGAAGTGCAAGGGGCCTCGGGGAATTTTAGTCCACTTTGCTCGGATAGACTGCACCTCCTATTTTAAATTATTATGTGTTTATTTTTTTTATAAAGTATGTTTTCCTTTTAGAAAAAATTGTAGTAGACCTAATTGTACTGATGTGTGTTGTCACAGTCATGAGATAATTAAGAAACACGACATTTAAAGTGAGATTTTCGGAGTGGACATGAACATAGTCCCCTTGGAGGTGAAAGGGTGACCAATTTTGACCAATAGATTAGTAAGCATTTAATATTTTCATCTTAAAATTTGCTAGGAGCAGCATGAATTAAACTGTATTTACTTAAAAAATGAAAGTGCATGATGTTACTGTGTTGTTATTTTGTGGAACTGTGCATATCAAAACTATTCATAGGTTTCAAATATTCAATAAATAATAGATTATAAGACTATTGATGATGATGTATATATGCTCATAATGACAATTGATAACCATGCTGAATCTGGTTGGGATCCACAAGTTTGAGCAAAGATAAAGGAGGGGTTTCACGTGAAGCCAGGGGATACTTTCACATGGATGGATAATTTTGCTTGTGACACTGCCTTCCACCATTTACCTGGATAATTGTCTCCTCCCTGTTTATTAGAAGTAAATGCCTTCCACCATTTACCTGGATAATTGTTTCCTCCCCTATTTATTAGAAGTAAATGTAGAACGTAATTCCCCTTATGGGTTCTAAGTATCTGTTTTAAAAAAAAGTTGTCTTGAAAAATTTTCCTACTTCACTATTACCTACCATCAGGCTCCAGTCTACATTCCTAAAGTTAAAACCTCCAACCAACCAGACGTACCTGAATATAACTGCTTGCTCTATTGAATTCTTACCATTGTGAGTTGATTTCCTTTATAGCATTTGGTGGCCTGTACAGTAATTCCAGTGTTACTGATTGTGATTATTCTTTAATATCCACATAATATGGGAATCTTCTTTTATTATCTGTTTCACTTTTCTTCCTATTGTCCTCACAACCTTTATCTCCATCCAGACTAACAAAAAACAGAGTGCACTCACTCTCACTTGTGTTGCTAAAATTTTTAGCACCCTGGTGTGATTTTTATTTTTATTTTTTTATGGTAAGGTCTATAGCGCCTGTAGGCACACTTAAAGAGTGTATGGGAAGCGCTGTTCAGCTTCCGCTCATTAGTGGCGCAGGCAATTTTATTTATAGTGGTACCCCCGAAGCTCATCTTGGGTGTAACCACCTAGAACCTGGGTATCATGGTGACATGTAGGTAACTTTAAACCACTCGACAAATGGCAAAGTGTCTTAAGGCTGTACGTGGTGGGATTTGAACCTACGCGTGGACGTCTGCCCGATCCCACGCTCACCACCTTATCCACTACGCCACCGCCCTCCCTAATGCTCTCCATCCCCAGCATACAAGGTTCCTTTGCCCAATAAGTGGTCCCAGTTGTTGTTGAATGTCTGTGTTGTCAAAATCTTTTCATTATTTTTGTACCATCTGATTTAATTTTTATATACTTGACAGAATGTATTACAAGAGGCCAGTGCTAATGCTGCCAGATTAGAAATTCAGACTTGCAAAAGAAAGGATAAAGAACTGAAGGCAAGCAAAAAACCACTTGAAGAGGCATTGACAGAAGCAGAAGAAACTTTGGAGAAAGCATTGAACACTGCAGATCAGTTAAATCTAGGAGAACGCATAGAGACAAAAAAGTAAGATGTAGTGTATCTGCAAATAGAAACGGATTGGCATGCAGTTTACCTTTTTCTTATAAATGTAAAGAACTTTACTTAACTATGAAATATATAAATGTAAAGAACTTCACTTAACTATGCAATATATTTCATAGTTAATATTGCATAGTTATGTTGAATTCTAGAAAATAGTGTCAGAAATCATTCTTATGATGTATAAGAAGAAACACAAGATTATTATAATCTAAGTTCCTGTTCTTCCCCATTGCAGGAGTGTGAAAGAGCTGGAGCGCCAGTATGCTGCTCTACAGGACAGGCTTGACAGGGAAAGAGCTATCTCTGGGGACCCAATAACTGTTGCCGAGAAATATGTGGCCACAAAACATAGATACAAACTGGTTTCAGAAGACCTGAATAAACACATCAATTTAATGTCGGTATGAAATTTAGTTTCCTCATGAATTGTAGGCATCATGAAACTAGCAAGCAAGGCTAGAATGTGTCATGACAATTGCATGTAACCAATAGTTCTCAGAATATATCAAATAGCAATTACTTTTTTCAGAAACTACAAGAGAGCCTACATTTGAGAGAAAGAAAATGTGTGCGTTTTCACTCTTGGCTGGCAGTGATTGTTAAACATTTCTTCAGGGAAAACTTATCAGTACGAAAGCTGCATGTAAGTAACTCTGCATGTATTGTACATACATGCATTGGTTAGGTATCTGTGGACTGTACAGAACTTCTTGATCTATGTGCTTTTCTTGTCAAAGCTCCATTAATCAGATTGACTGGGAACAATGTCTTTGAAACTTTCTTGAACAAAAATGAGCATGAAAGTATTTTCAGGTGAATTTGTCATCACATTTTCACAATCATTGTTTCTTATTCCATATGCAGGGCTCAGTTTCCATCAGCATAGAAGAAGAAGCTCTTAACATCCATGTGGAGAAGCCAGGTGTCCACTATACTTCACCTGTAAAGATTCAGTAAGTAAACTTGGTATACTGTAGAACTCATATATGTATATGCTATTCTAGTTATCTATATTATTATGCTTATGCCACTGATTTTTTGATAAGTTGGTCTGATACCTTAATCCAAATTACAAAGTATTTTGAAATATTATGGATGCTAGTATATTGTGGTGCATAGTTTAATTTCCTGTAAGTTATTATGTGGTGCAACTTTAATACAGCAGTAATACCTAAACTTTCAATTCATTCAGTGATGGAGCTCGTATCTTAATATCCTCATAATTCAAATCAGTTTTCTCCATTGAAATCAATTAAAATGCCATTAATCTGTTCCAGCCACCCAAAAAAATATTACAATTTTTTTTCTGCATTATTTTGTATTAGAAAAAGGTATTTATAAGTAACCAATATTGTGTCAAAGCATAATGAAACAAAAACTTCTTTATATCAAGTATATTCATCTCTGAGATCAAATGATTTAGGCTAATGTAAAATGCTGGTGGAGGAGGCAGGCAGAGGAGATGGGAGGAATTTATTTTGTTTTGTGCTTTCTCAGTTACTTTCATTTGCCATAAACACGCATAATTGCTGAACTGAACCTACTTGTTATTCTTAATGCTACACTTGATTACTACAGTTCTCTAAGTAACAATTTTCTTCATTTATTTATTTTTTATGCTTTCCTCTTTTTCATCTGCCTCGCATTTCGCAAAATCACTTTCCCTAAGGTTCGTTTCATTCTCCTTTTCAAAATTTATGGAAGTGAATTAGACATATCATTGTATAGTACCACTTCTTTAGTACCCATGGTCAGACAAAAGAAATTCGCCTAAATAACTGCACAAAATGCTAGTACATGAGAAATGCTTCCATCCTGGGAAAAAAAAAATGCATGAACTGAATGTCAGACACAGGTTGCTGGCTGTTCACAGCACCAACTACCAGCGGCCTGCCTGGAGCTACCTTGCAAGTCAAAGCAAAAAATCAACCAACTAAAGCCTCATATCTCAGATTTTTTTTTTTAAGTTGGGGTGCTTGTAATTCAAGGTTCCACTGTACTATAATTATGTCTAGATGTGCTTTGCTGTGATATTTTAGGTGTATAATGCTTTGACATAGTGAAAAGACTATGTACTTTACAGATTAACCTCCAAAGAACTCAAGAAGTCTAAAACACACCAAGACCTAATCATGATGTCTGGAGGTGAACGTTCATATGCAACTGTGGCCTTCATCATTGCTCTTTGGCATGCAATAGTGTCACCTGTACGCATCCTAGATGAATTTGATGTGTTCATGGTAAGTATATTATTGAGGTGTTTAGTCATTAATAGGAGGAGGTAGTAGACACCTACCAAAACAATAACTTACTCCCAGAAAGATCTAACAGCACTAGTTCAGGGGGTGCTGTGAACCTTCCATTAAAGCTAGTTGTGCTCTCGCTAAATGTCTCCCTTTGTGTCTCATAACTCAAGGGGGCAGTCACAGCCTATCCTCTAAAGACAACTGTCTTTTTTCACACAAAACTACATCCTTCACTTGAAAATCAAAATTTAAAAGAAAAATGGGAACTCCAGTCAATGCCATAGAGTCCCCTTCTGGGGAGGGGACCAAAAATGTCCCCAGGTTGGATGCCTCTCTTGATAACGACCCCAAATGCCTTGACACCTCCCTCAACTTTTTCTACATTAACTTCTGCAACATTCGCTGTCTTAGGTTTAATTTTCAATCTGTGGAACACCACCTCTCCTCAACTAAACCTCATTTTCAAACACAGCTGTTTGAGGCAACTGACAGTAGCCCCTTCTCTGTTCCCTCCTACGTTCTCTATTCTCATTTTCGTTCCAAAGCTGGATATTGCGTCTATGTATGCAATGGCTTAACTTGCTTTCGTGCCCATGCTCTTGAATCTTCTGAGTTTTCCATCATTTGGCTTCAACTTAAGTCACTCTCAAACTAAATTCATCTATGCTGTTTGTTTATCTCTCCCCTAGTTCTTCTGACTATAGTAAATTCTTCGACTATTTAACTTCCAAAGTGGAGCACATTCTGTCCCTCTACCCTTTTGCAGAGATTTCCATTCTTGGAAATTTCAATGTTCACCACCAGCTATGGCTTTCATCTTCCTTCACTGACCATCCTGGTGAACTAGCCTTCAACTTTGCTATCCTCCATGACCTAGAGCAACTGGTGCCAACACTCTACTCGTATTCCTGACTGTCTTGGAGACACGCCCAACATTCTTGATCTCTTCCTCACCTCTAACCCTTCTGCTTATGCTGTCACCCTTTCATTTCCATTGGGCTCCTCTGATCACAATCTCATCTCTGTATCTTGTCCTATTTCTCCAATCCCTCCACAGGATCCCCCAAAGCAAAGATGCCTTTGGCATTTTGCCTGTCAGTTGGTGGGACCTGAGGGGGTATTATGCCGATTTTACTGCTTCCATGTCAGAGACCCATCTCTTTGTGCTGAATGCATAACAGAGTTGATAGTGTCTGGCATGGATGTGTACATTCATCATTCTTTTTCTCAACCTAAACCTTCTAAACCTTGGTTTAACAGCCTTTTCTCGTGCTATATGAGACAGAGAGTCTTCCATCTCCTGAATCTCACGCACTTTATATCTCTGCCCAGAATCATGCCAAGTCAACTTGCCATACACTCCTTCATAAGTAGAAAATATCAAAATCTTTCAAACTCAAACTCCCCTCGAGACTTCTGGCACCTAGCCAAAAACATCTCAAATAACTTCACTCCTTCATCTTTTCCTCCTTTATTATTTCATCCTGATGGCACCACTGCCATCTCTTCTGTCTCTAAAGCTGAACTCTTTCTTCTCTCAAACCTTTTTCTCACAACTCCACCTTGGATGATTCTGGGCTTTTCCCTCCCTCTCCTCCTCCCTTGACTATTTCATGTCTACAATTAAAATTCTTTGTAATGATGTTTTCCATGCCCTCACTGGCCTAAGCCCTTAAAAGGCTTATGGTCCTGATGGGGTCCCACCTATTGTTCTCAAAAACTGTGCTTCTGTGCTTGCACCTTGCCTGGCCAAACTCTTTCAACTATGGCTATCAACTTCTGCCTTTCCTTTTTGCTGGAAGTTTGCCTACATTCAGCCTGTTCCTAAAAAGGGTAACCATTCTATCCCCTCAAACTACCGTCCTATAGCTTTAATCTATTGCTAGTCTAAAGTTTTTTAATCTATCCTGAATAGGAAGATTCTCAAACATCTGTCACGTCACAATCTTCTATCTGATCGCCAGTATGGCTTCCGTCAAGGTCGCTCTACTGGTGATCTGGCGTTCCTTACCGAGTCTCGGTCATCCTCTTTTAGAGATCTTGGTGAAACTTTTGCTGTAGCGTTAGACATTTCAAAAGCTTTTGATAGAGTCTGGCATAAAGCTCTGATTTGAATACTGCCCTCCTACGGTTCCTATTCTTCTCTTGGCATATTTATCTCATGTTTCCTTTCCGACCATTCTATTGCTGCTGTGGTAGACGGCCACTGTTCTTTTAAATCTATTAATAGTGGAGTTCCTCAGGGGTTCTGTCCTGTCACCCACTCTCTGAGGAACCCACTCTCTATTATTCATTAACCAAACTTCTTGCCCTATCCACTCCTACGCTGAAGATACCACCCTACATCTTTCCACGTCCTTTCAGAGATGACCAACCCTTCAGGAAATCAGCAGATCATGCAGGGACACCACAGAATGCCTGACTTCCAATCTTTCTAAGATTTCCAATTGGGCTAGAGAAAATCTAGTCGTTTTCAATGCCTCAAAAACTTAATTCCTTCATCTGTCAACTCGACACAACCTTCCAGACAACTATCCCATACTTCAATGACACTCAACTGTCTCCCTCTTCCACAATGAATATCCTTGGTTTGTCCTTTACTCATAATCATAACTGGAAACTTCACATCTCATCTCTTGCTAAAACAGCTTCTATGAAGTTAGGCATTCTGAGGCATCTCCCTCAGTTTTTTTGCCCCTCCAACTGCTTACTCTGTATAAGGGCCTTATCTGCCTGTGTATGGAGTACTCTTCGCATGTTTGGGGGGGATCCAGTCACACAGTTTTACTAGATAGGGTGGAATCAAAAGCTTTTTGTCTCATCAACTCCCCTCCTCTGACTAACTGTCTTCAGCCTCTTTCTCACCGTTGAAATGTTGCATCTCTTTATCTTTTACCGCTATTTTCATGCTAACTGTACTACTGATTTTGCTAACTGCATGCCTCCCCTCCTCCTGCGGCCTCGCTGCACAAGGCTTTCTTCTTCCTCTCATCCCTATTCTCTCCAACTCTCTAATGCAAGAGATAACCAATACTCTCAATCATTCATACCTTTCACTGGTAAACTCTGGAACTCCCTCCCTGCATCTGTATTTCCAACTTCCTACAACTTGTCTTCTTTTAAGAGGGAGGTATCGAAGCATTTGCTCCCTAATTTTGGCTAACACTTTTCCACTTTTTAGAGAGCCAGCACCCAGGTGGGCCTTTTCTTTTTTTTTTTTTCCTTGGCTGGCCCTCTTCCCTACACAAGAAAAAAAGAAGAAAAAAAATTGTAATACACATGTGCTACTGTATATATGCATCACTAACAGAATGGTTGTGGGAGGTTTCTCTGTAGCAGGAGATAACATGTCAACAATGTCTAATATACTTTCTTACACTACAGGATGTGATTGCCAGGAATCATGCCATGAAAATGATGATAAGTGCAGCAAAACAAGACACCCAGTACATCTTCCTTACTCCACTCAGCCTGGATACAAGCAAGCTTAGCAACTGCCAGGTATTCAGGTTAGTATTATACTTAATATTTTTATTGTTGCATTTTAAAATTAATAATTTTATTTAATTTCAGAAATTTTAGAGATTTGCTGTTTTAAATCTTTAGTACTATGAGGCAGCTAGCATCTGAGGTTCATCAACTTAAATTGGGAAATTTAGTCTGGTCTGAAAAAAACTGCCAGATTCACCAGGCAACTAAATTTTATACAGAGACGTTGGTCTGCTGGAAAAAAATCTGTATATTATTTGTATACTATCAAACTATCTAATAAAATTTTCAGAACATTTGAACTATACCATCATCAAGTTCACATGGCATATCCTGGTACATATGAAAGAAACAACCTTGTTTTGATGGGAAACCTTAGCAGGACACTGGTGAAGATCATCTTTTGATATCATGTTTCCCAAAGCCTTCACCAAGTTGCCACTTTCTTCTTTGGAAATACAACCCATCCTTTCTCTCTAAAAATCTTTGTTCTTCTTTTGTGGTGTGTTTATGCAATGACCCACAACACTTGTACAAATGGGTTTTACATCAACACTACAAATTCATATCTCCCACCGTAGAATTATTCTGGGTTTCACACAAGTTGCTGTGTGATATGGGCCAGTCTTCCATTTAACCTCCACAGGGTTTTGCCCCTCACAATATCCTGTCAACACAGAATACAACTTTTTCAACCGTTTTGGGATATCCCTATAGGAACCATTAGAAAATATTTAAAACTAAATATATACTTTCAGATTAGAAATAAATGTGAAAAGATATATATATATATATATATATATATATATATATATATATATATATATATATATATATATATATATATATATATATAGGCAGTAGTCACCTGCCGCCCGGTGGAATACTCCAGGTGAGGTACTTACGGGGATGTAGGCAATGCTGCAGACTGAGTGATTCCCCGTGTCCTCTCTTCCCGGTTCCCTTTGTGGTCTCATTTATACAATTGAGCAGCTGCAGCCTGCCCTCTAAAGACAACTTCTACTACTTCCTACACTACACTACAACACCTTACACTTTTACACTCTCTTCAAATCAAAATTTAATAATGGCTTCACCACGCCCTGCCTCGGAGTCCCCCTCTGGGGAGGGGACCATAAATGTCCCCAGGTCGGACTGCCCCTCTGCTGTCGACCTTGGGTGTCTTGACACTTCATCTAATACTTTCACTATCAATTTCTGCAACATTCGTGGCCTTCGTTCTAATTTTCAATCTGTGGAACACCACCTCTCCTCTACTAAACCTCATCTTCTCTTCCTAACCGAAACACAGTTGTCTGTGACTACTGACAGCAGCCCCTTTTCTGTTCCCTCCTACTTGCTCTATCCTCATTTTCAATCCAAAGCTGGATGTTGCGCATACGTGCGTAACGACACCACTTGCTCTCGTGCCCACAATCTTGAATCTTCAGAATTTTCTACCATCTGGCTAAGACTTCAATGTCACTCTCTAACTAAATTCATCTGTGCTGTATACCTCTCACCTAATTCCTCTGACTATGTAAAATTCTTTGACTATTTGACTTCCAAGGTGGAGCACATCTTATCTCACTTTCCTTTTGCTGAGATCTCCATTTTAGGGATTTCAATGTTCACCACCAGCTTTGGCTTTCATCTTCTTTCACTGACCAACCTGGTGAACAAACCTTCAACTTTGCTATCCTTCATGACCTAGAGCAGCTAGTGCAGTTCCCTACCCGTATTCCTGACCGCCTTGGAGACACGCCCAACATTCTTGATCTTTTCCTAACCTCCAACCCTTCTGCTTACTCTGTTAAACTTTCCTCTCCGTTGGGCTCCTCCGACCACAATCTAATTTCCGTTACCTGTTCTATCACTCCAGTGCAGCCTCAGGACCCGCCTAAGCGGAGGTGCTTCTGGCATTTTAACTCTGCTAAGTGGGAGGAACTAAGGCAGTACTATTCTGATTTCCTTGGGATGATTATTGTTTTCATGTCAGAGATCCTTCTCTTTGTGCCGAGCGCATAACAGAGGTGATTATCTCTGGCATGGAGCTATACATTCCTCATACTTTCTCTAACCCTAAAGCTAAAAAGCCTTGGTTTAACTCTGCTTGTTCTCGTGCTGTCAATGATAGAGAGGCGGCTCACAAACGGTTCCGTAGCCATCCAACTGCTGAAACTCATGCCCTATATATTTCTGCCCGTAATCATGCCAAATCTATTCTCCAACTTACTAAAACTCTTTCATCAATAGAAAATGTCAAAGTCTTTCCAATTCTAACTCCTCTCGAGATTTCTGGCATCTAGCCAATAATATCTCTAACAACTTTACTTCTTCGTCTTTCCTCCTTTACTTCATCCAGATGGCTCTACAGCTGTCTCTTCTTTTCTAAAGCTGAACTCTTCGCTCAAACCTTTGCTACCAACTCAACTTTGGATGATTCTGGGCATATTCCTCCTACTCCTCCACCCTCTGACTACTTCATCCCTAAAATTAAAATTCTTTATAAAGACGTTTTCCTGGCCCTCTCTGGCCTTGATTCTCGGAAGGCTTACGGTCCGGATGGAGTCCCTCCTGTTGTTCTCAAAAACTGTGCTTCCGAACTCGCTCACTGCCTGGTCAAACTCTTTCATCTGTGTCTCTCTACTTCTATTTATCCTTCTTGCTGGAAGTTTGCTCACATTCAACCTGTCCCTAAAAAAGGTGACCACTCCAATCCTTCTAACTACCGCCCTATAGCTTTGATTTCCTGCCTTTCTAAAGCCTTTGAGTCTATCCTTAATAGGAAGATAATGAGGCATCTATCAGCTCACAACCTTCTCTCTGATTGCCAGTATGGTTTCCGTAAAGGCAGATCTACTGGTGATCTTCTTACTTTCCTAACTGAATCTTGGTCATCCTCTTTAGGGACTTCGGTGAAACCTTTGCTGTCGGCCTTGACATATCGAAAGCCTTCGATAGAGTCTGGCACAAATCTTTAATTTCTAAACTACCCTCCTACGGATTCTATCCTTCTCTCTGTACCTTCATCTCCAGTTTCCTTTCCGATCGTTCTATTGCTGCTGTAGTAGACGGTCACTGTTCTTCCCTAAAACTATCAACAGTGGTGTTCCACAGGGTTCTGTCCTATCACCCACTCTCTTTCTATTATTCATCAATGATCTCCTAAATCTGACTCAATGCCCTATCCACTCCTATGCTGATGATACCACCTTGCATTATTCAACAGCGTTCAACAGACGCCCAACCCAACAACAATTAAATGACTCAAGGCGAGATGCTATAGGACGCCTAACTTCTGATCTTTCACTTGTTTCTGATTGGGGCAGAGAAAACCTGGTTTTGTTCAATGCCTCAAAAACTCAATTTCTACAACTATCTACTCGACATAACCTTCCAGACAACTATCCTCTCTTCTTCAATAACACTCAACTTCCCTCTCCTCTACATTAAACACACTCGGTCTATCCTTCACTAAAAATCTAAACTGGAAATTTCACATCTCTACTCTTGCTAAATCAGCTTCCAAGAAGTTAGGTGTCCTGTGGCGTCTTCGTCCATTTTCTCTCCCTCCCAGCTGCTTGCTCTGTACAGGGCCTTATCCGCCCGTGTATGGAGTATGGCTCTCATGTCTGGGGATCCACACACAGCTTTACTAAACAAGGTGGAATCTAAAGCTTTTCGTCTTATCAACTCTTCTCCTCTAACTGACTGTCTTGATTCTTTAAGTCACCGCCGCAATGTTGCATCTTTATCTGTCTTCTACCGCTGTTTTCATGCTGTCTGCTCTTCTGAACTTGCTAACTGCATGCCTTCCCCCTCCTGCGGCCTCGCTGCACAAGACTCTCTACTTCTTCTCATCCCTATTCTGTCCATCTTCCTAATGCAAGAGTTAACCAGTATCTTCACTCCTTCATTCCCTACACTGGTAAACTCTGGAACTCTCTACCTGTGTCTGTATTTCCACCTGCCTATGACTTAAACTCTTTCAAAAGAGGAGTGTCAAGACACCTCTTACGTTAACTGGACCCTCCTTTTAGATTTTTTTGTTTTTTCTCTTTCTCCTACTTTCCTTTTAACAGGGCCTGGCAACCAGCGGGATTTTTTTTTTCCAACACTTTGTTTTCCCTTGGCCAGTGCCCTTGTAATGTAAAAAAAAAAAAAAAAAAAAAAAAAAAAAAATATATATATATGAGAGAGAGAGAGAGAGAGAGAGAGAGAGAGAGAGGAAATTTAATTTGGCAGTTCATTCCATGTAAATTGTTTGGAAAGCAAAACTGCATTGAATTATGCATATTGTATTACTAAATTATATAAATATATTGCAGGATGCCAGATCACACTGTGGAGTCTCAAAATAGTGAAGGATGCTGAGCACTCCTAAGAAGGCCAAGGACATAATCCCTCCCAAGAAGTACAAAGACCTGAGCAGTCCTGGACGTTCTTTTAATTTATGAAGCCTTAATGATAACAAACTGTCCCAAGCCTCAATGATAGAAAATGGAGAAATGAACAGTTAATTAAACTTTCAATACTATTTACCTTAGGTACTGGTGATTTTTTTTTTTCTTCAATATTTAGCTTAACATTATTACTTTCATTTCATACTAAATTTGCTATGAAAAAAAAAAATAAATAAATAAAATAATAACAATAAGTTGGGTTGTAAAAAAATAGCTTTCTTTTTCCTCAAGCATAGATGTTTACACAAGATACAGTTTAGGAGCATAGCATAGGTAGATTGGGGATAGGACAACCCAATTAAAGCAATAGGACAGTAGTTTGAGGGTAATGTGTGTGTTGTTACAGAAGCAAGAAATATAAGGATTACCTACAAAGTAAGCCAGTGAGAAAATCATGGTGCAGTGTTCTGTTCAAGGTAGATTTATCTGTGTTGGATACATAAAAGTACAAAAGGAATAATATACAAGGATGTACAAACATATTAGAACATTTCATACACTATCCAAAGGAAACAAACTAGAAATGGAATGTTTTGAGACCCTATCATTCCACTTGTGTTTAGTCACAAATGATTAGTAAAGATCAAGTAATGTGAATGCTGTTTAGTAAAGCATGTTTTAAGTTAGTTATCTGAACATATCTTTAAGAGGAATGACACAAAGCCTCTATATATGTCATATTAAGTCTATTGGTGTTTCTGTTTGATCTTATATGATATGTCAAGTATGTGGCAAAACATTACCCTCATAACTTAGGTGATAGGAAAAGTAGGGAACTGGAGGCCCTACCTTTTACATTTGTTTCTGAAATGAGAAAAGGTATGAGATTTGGGTTGCTTTTATTTGTCCTTAAGGATTATTTTAGCCTAGTTCTCATATATTGATGTGAATCCAGTGAATCACATATCTGATGTACAAATATAAGCAAACAAAAGAATAGGTACCTAAATATTATCTGAACAAAACAGTATTGTATAGAAGATACAACATGATTAAAACTAAATGAAACCAGCATTTTTCTTTTCATACAGATTTAAATGTTTGAATAATTATTATTATTACTATATGAATATTTTTTCCATTAGTCAAGTTGCAAAGTGACAGTAAACATAAAAAAGACCTCTAAAAAACATCAAGTCTCTGCATAAAGGAATATCTATTAGCAAAATATGACTGCCAGTATTGAAATGAGGCAGTGATTTGGTGGCTAGAAAAATTGTGAGGGAACTACAAAAGTGGTAGAGGTATCAGAGATTAACACTAAACTACTCCTGCAGACCTGTTTGAAGACAATGTGGAGAAAAAACACTAATTTAAAGCTATAACCTAATTATTTTATGTAAACAAATCAAAATGCCACTCAGTTTTTTGCAGCACACCAAGGAAATAATGATAACCCACTAGTGTTCCATGACACATTCTTTGGGAATGAGTGCCTTACACCAGGGGGTTCTCAACCTTTTACTTACTAAGAAACCCCCTGAATTATGAGATCATCTACCCAAACCCCCAGTATTCTGACATCAAACAGAATGTTAACTTAGTGATTGATATTAACTCAATATGCAATGTTACTGCAAAGGATATTATTACATCAGCCATCTAAGTATCCTATAGAATGTTGGTTTAGTGATGGACACTAACTCAATATGCAATGGTACTGCAAAGATATTATTAGGTCAGCTATCAAAGTACCCCTAGAAAATATCTAGTCCCATTAATGCTTTGGTGGCACCTGAATTAACTATGTAAAAGTTTGTCGTCACCTGACGACCATTAACACTTACTATAGCAGATAGGGTGCCAACGATGATGAGTGGCGTTCTGCCTACCCTGTAGATTTTGGTTGTACAGTAAGCCCCTGCACTTGGCGAATTAATTAGTCTGGCAAACCTACCGCCAAATGCGAATTTCGCCAAGCATGAGTTCATTATACCATATAAATTGCCTAAAACATGCCTCAATCAGTCTTTGCTCATTGCCAAACTCCCTCTTTTGACCCATAAAATACCATCTTTTGAGCTGAAATAAAATCTTTTGCCTTCACATATTAGAACACGTGTACAAAACAGACCAAAAAACAATAAATAAAGCTAATAAGACATGATATAAAGGCTCTAACTCCCGTTTTCCACCCATTTCCTTTGCCCACTTTCGTCCTTGCCGCCACCACCATTGTCCTTATCCCCACCAGTACCACCTGTTGCGCCGGTAGAGGCCAAATTGGTGGAAAATTGCCAGAATTCGTTCCCACGCTAGCAGAACAGAGGGTAGCACAAACAAAATGGCTGAAGGGGACTTTCACACTGCATTCTGATAGGTTTAGAGAGAGGTCTGACATCACCAGGGAGCTGCGTGGTTCACCATGTGATCACCAGGGTACCGCCAAGTTTAAATTCAAATCGCCAAGCGTGCACTCAGTGGTCCGTGGCCACCCTACTGCCAAAAGTGAATTTCGCTAAGCTGAGATTTGCCAAGTGCAGGGGCTTACTGTAGTCATCTTCACTCTGACACCTTTGAAATATTCTTTTGCAAAAGACAAGGAGAACAGCGAAATGGACTCAATGGTATCTACTTGCAAGTGTAGCATCCTTTCTTGTCGTACACTTATCATAACTTGACATCTTAGCTGTCCTTGGTGTTTCTTGTAGCTGCAACTCAGGATAGCTTCCTCTTCACACTTCTGGACTTTCTTGAATCCCGAGGAATGACACGATGCTGCCCAATGGCCCACCTTTACACAACACCAGCAATGTGACTGATGAGCAGAGCATTGGCTGTTACGGGCCAAGTGCTTTCTTTTCTCACAGTTATCACACTTCACAGTACCTTTTCCTTGTAAAGCTGTAGTCTTGTGCACCTCCCATGAAGCTTCCTCATGTGTGAAGTTGGAAGTGTTGCAAGCTGGCTCTCCCATCTCTTGTGATTCCTACATGGAGTGCTTGTAGACTTCTGCTTGCGTCACAATCACACCCAAGCTTGTAATTCTGAAGGAATTGTTTACGTAGCCTCAGACAAATAGTCTTCTCAACCGCTTGGTCTCGAATTATCCCCTAAGCAACTGTCCCAAATTGGTAGTTATGTGCCAATCGCCACAGCTCAGCCACATATTCAGTCGCTGACTCACCGCTACTCTGCCTTCTGCATCATGGTCATTTAATCACCCTTACCTGTAGCCTTAATAGCCGGTGGCTGGCTATGAAACATCCTCTGCGCCTAAGCACCCATGCTGTGAAATAACAATGCCTTCGTCCATGTTGCCGTGAAGTTGTTGCTGCCAACAACTATGAGAAACATCTCAAACTGGCACTCCCAGTCTGTCCAGGTGCAGGAGGGCTTTCCAGGACACTACAGAAATGACAGAGAAGGACACAATTCTGGTGGCCTCCATTTTAGGCGAGAACTCACTGCGCCAAAATACAGTGTATGGTCACAAAGCTCAGACGGTAAGAATAGGTGCACCTGCCTGTACAACCGTTAAGAAGCCCCCAATCCCATTTATTCACCTGGTAACTTGTATATCAACTCTGGTTCGAACTAAAACGAGCATAACTGAGCCATACCAACTGAAACAAACTAACAATACAATCAAGACATTAGACCAGTTTTCATTTGACCAGAGTCACTTAATCAGGTAGGATAGTTGAGTAGTATTTCAGATAAGTACACTGATCTCGTAACTAACAAAAGTATTTGTTTTAACTACTGTAGTGACAACGTGTAATAGATGTGAAACAAAGAATCCAAATAGGACTACCTGACAGGGCCACTCTGCTGGTGATCTTTTCGTTTTCCTTACTGAGTCTTGGTCATCCTCTTTTAGAGATTTCGATGAAACTTTGGCTGTCACATTAGACATGCCAAAAGCTTTTGATAGAGTCTGGCACAATGCTTTGATTTCAAAACTACCTTCCTACAGCTTCTATCCTTCTCTAGGCAACTTTATCTCAAGTTTCCTCTCACAATGCTTTGATTTCAAAACTACCTTCCTACTGCTTCTATCCTTCTCTATGCAACTTTATCTCAAGTTTCCTCTCTGACTGTTTTATTGCTGTTGTGGTAGATGGCCACTGTTCTTCTCTTAAATTTATCAACAGTGGTGTTCATCAGCATTCTGTCGAGTCACCCACTCTCTTCCTATTACAGGGGATCTTCACAATTCGATGGGGATAGGGCAGTTTTTCATTGGTTGAATCAGCGTTTAATTGAACCATGAAGCAATTTTTCCCATAAGATACTTAAGAATTAGGGGGGATAGGACCAACCTCCAGCTTAGACCCCTTCAAAACATCACTATAATCTCTAAAAAACACAACTTAAGAGTAAATCAGTACTATTAAACACAATAGGGTGCTATACAGTACATTTTTGGAAATATTCATTTATATCTAACTTGTTTTATTAAACACAATAGGGTGCTATACAGTACATTTTTGGAAATAAAAACACTTGCAGCGGTCTCACGGTACTTGTCCCTGTTCTTCCAAATTGTTGATACTGTTGATCTAGGGACACCCATTTGCACTGCAATGACACTGTGACCTATACCTGCCTCACACTTTCTTATAAGCTCAACCTTCTCTTTGAAAGGCAGAAAATTGTGCTTCTTAGGGCTGGGATTGGAAGTGGCTTTCCTTCATCTTGAGTCAGACGAAACACACCATTTTCCTCTAGCGTCAATTTTTAGTCAAATTAAGATACAGGCAACCCCCGCTTAATGAAGGTTCACACAATGAAATTTCGTGACAACGAACGTTTCCTTTTACTACCATCTGCTTGTTTAACGAACACCAAACTCACTTTAACGAAATTTTATCCAGGTAATTTTTTCCAAGTTTGGAAGCCCCGCCATATCACGCAAGCCTGTATATTTGTATATATATTTTTTTTTGTCCTAGCCTAACAATGAAAAACACAGTGGTACTTCGACATATGATTTTAATTCGTTCCGTGACGATCGTTGTATATAAAAAATTGTATATCAAATAAATTTTTCCCATAGTAATTAATGGAAATACAATTAATTCGTTCTTATGATATGAATTTCTATGCCCCCAAAAAAAAATATATACTTTAAATGCCATCCAAATATAGATTTAATATAAGATAAATACAGTGTTTATTGTATGCATGATATAAATTAACTATATTGCTCAAAATAACAACTTAACCCGCAAAACTCGGGACACACTGATAGACTTTCATCACACAAGGCACGGGGCACATCAATAGATGTTTAGGCTTTTTACGGCTATATTTTGGTCATTTTCTTCCCGTTTTCTCTGCTTGTGATCTGGCAACACTCATCACGAGTAAACATATGCTCTACGTCACTGTGTCACCAACAATAAATGGTAGGAACAATCGACAGTGATTTCACTGTGTCTGATTCCGCCACCTCTCCCGCACGCCTTACTTCTATACCTTGGGTCTCTCGCCATGTTACGGGGAGACAACTTTTGAATGAGAGTGGGTATCAGAACAGGAGAGAGAGAGAGAGAGAGAGAGAGAGAGAGAGAGAGAGAGAGAGAGAGAGAGAGAGAGAGAGAGAGAGAGAGAGAGAGAGAGAGAGAGAGAGAGAGAGAGAGAGAGAGAGAGAGAGAGAGAGAGAGAGAGAGAGGGGCCGTTTTCTTTCACTTTAGCCAGGCCACTGAACCCGATCAGACGCAAGGCCACATAACCAATGATACTACCTTATTCAACCTGTGATATTTTGTTAACCATGACATCTAGAGACTTCTGATTTTTTGCATTGCAAAGAGGAAGAGTTGCTTGTTGGCAGAAAACCATTTGTACTCACTCGTTTATTGAATTTCTAAGTGTAATCAGTATGTGAATACAGGCTATTTTGTGTGTTTCTCACCAAACTTTTACTTTTGGGACTCATGATCTTGAGTTCACAAAACCTAATAAAAAATACACACTGCTGAGGAGCACAGACACATACATACAGAAAGGATGAACAACGATACACAACGCGGGCTGAATGTTCGGGTGGACGTGGGTAGCTGAGCGATTGCTGCGCCACCTACTGATGGCTAATCGTATCTTAAAAATATCGTCGTATTTCAAGGCGTAGATTATATAAAAATTTTCGTCGTATATAAAAGAAAATTGTATCTTAGGGCGATCAATGTTGAAGTACCACTGTACTTCAGTTGTTTGTTTACATTTCTCTGGGACTGCAACATTCCAAGGCAAAACTTCCAAGGTACAACTGGCCAAGATGAGCGGTTCTGTTGTTTATGAGTGGACAAAGCTGTCTGAAGTGTTTCTCACAGGGAGCATTAAAGGCCAAAAATAGAAACAGAAAAATAGCAACAGCTTGCTGGGGTTAAGGAGCCACCATGTTTGTTTTACAGTTGACAAACACGACAAAGGCAGAAGTGAGCTTGTGTGTGTAGAGGGCGTTGCAGTAGCAAAACAAAGGCTGGAGTGGCTCCCCACATTTATCTGCTTTTTACGCCTCAGAGCGTTACTACAGACAAAAGGTGGGCACGAGAAACCTTATAAGAGGTGCAAGGACCGACAGAGAACTAGTGTGAGGGAAAGTGTTTTTGGACTTAGCCAGGAAAAGTAGTTAAATTTTTTACTACTCTGGTAAGGGCCTCCCTCGCACCGAAGTTGAATTTCTGCGCATGCGCAGACTGTCCTAGCAATGCGTCCTTAGCAACCAAAGTGAAACATCAACTGCCCACCTTTTGAGCCTAAAAATGGCTGGACTTGATGATGCTGCCGCAGTGCGATTACTCGCGCCAAGTGAAATTGATAAACTAAAGAATGCCCAGCTCAAACAGGCTTTGGCTACCTTGATTGGAGAAAATAAGAATGAGCCATCCAATGCTGTCCTGCTAGAGGAGTTACGCGTTGTGAAACAAATTGTGGCTGAAATGGCAACTCTGAAGCAGAAGGTGAGCGAGCTATCAGAGAGGTTAGATGACGCTTACAAGGTTATTCATCAACAGCAATTATTCCTCGAGTCAATAGACAGTAAGGAACGGCGATGCAACATAGTCATTACTGGCGTGCTGGAGGCTGAAGATGAACTTGGAGAAACAGATGATGGTAAGATTCAAAAGGTGCTCGAGAAGGCAGGTTGCCCGAGACACTAGACCAATCCTGCTGGAGAGTGAGGAGACTTGGGAAACCAAACGAACGAAACAAAAGGCCGATTCTCATCTCGCTTAAGGATCAGGCTCAGAGAGATATCATCTTAGATTCTGCCAAGAACCTAAAGAATGCCAGTACACCTTTTTCAACTGTGTACATTAAGAAAGACGTTCATCCAGCTGTCAGGAAAGAAACTGGACGGTTAAGGAAAAGAGAAAGGGAGGAAAAAGAAAAAGCAGAAAACGTTGGCGTGAACATCACATATGATTGGAAAAACCGTGTTCTGTTGAGAGACGGAGTTGTAATTGATAGATTCATGCCTCGTTTTTTCTGACTCCCTATTCGGCTCACGAACTGAAGCTTTGCTCTTGGAATATTGCCGGACTCAAAGATAAACTACAAGATAAACACATCCTCTCATTTATTCTTAAATATGACATTGTTTGGATACTGGAAGCCAAGAAATATTTCCACTTGAATGTTCCTGGTTTTGATATCTACAAAAATGTGTCTCGAGTTGGCCAGCACAGAGGTGGTGTGGTGATGCTGGTAAAGAGTAGCCTGACTCATGACATCAAACAAGTTGACACGGATGCCGAGGGGCAGATCTGGGTTGAGCTAGCAAAATGGCCAGACTTAAAGTTAGGTGGAATATACATACCCCCCGATGATTCGCCTCATTACCACCCTGCTCAATATGGAAATTTTGCCCGCCATACTTTAGATGCTGGGAAAGTTGTCGCGATAGGTGACTTCAATGCAGTAGGCACACCGAGAATCACAGATACCAGTGGTAACACTTACGAGTATCGGGGAGTGAAGGACGACACTATTAACAGCCATGGGAGGACACTGGTGAATGTGTGCAATAATAACAGCATGGTCATTGCTAACCACATATGCCACAACGGAAGGAATTTGGGAGGTGACTTATCATTTCAAAGACGCTCAACCTGGATTTCAGAAATCGACCTTTGCCTTGTAAAAGGTGAATGCATTGATCTCATAATGGACGTTAACGTACACCAAGACATACCAGGCTCCGACCACGCACCACTCACTGTTACTCTGGCCACAGACAGTTTGCCAACACTGTCACCAGCAGAACTGTTACAGAGAGCATCAGCACTGGGTCAAATGTACGAAGTCACTCCTCAACACAAACTACCCAAGAGTGTGAATTACAGAAGAATTGATGTCGAGGGCCTTACAAACGCACTGCAGGAGATAGCACCCCCGGACTTCGCGGTGGACGGCGTGGCAGTGGATGTCGACAAGGTTGTTACAGAAGGATGCCGGACTATTATAGACACTGCGGCTACATTTACTCGGCCCCACTCGGAGATGCAACATGAGTGGGACGAAACACATCCAAGGTGGAAAAACTTGTTGGACTCCAAGGATAGTAAACTTATCTGGAAATCAATAAACTGGAAAGGAGGAGTTGAACAAGAAAGAATAGAACAGCCTAAGGACGAGCAATTTAAAGTGCACTTTGAAAATTTATTAAACCCTCCTAATATGCAAATAATTGAAGACGATACTATTACAAATGCTCCTTATATACCAGTGTTGGACGATCCGTTTACGGTTATTGAGTTAGATGAAGCAGTGAGCAGTTTGAACATGAATAAAAGTTACAGTGGTATATGCCCAGGTGTAATTAAAAGATTGCCCGTGTCGTGGTTTTTATTCATACTGGCAATAATGAACTCGGTACTCATAGGCTGTTGGTACCCATTATCTTGATGTTATAGCAAGTTGGTATTGTTATTCAAATCAGGAGACTCTTTAATATGTAATAATTATAGAGGAATTAGTATAATAGACACCCTTGCGAAGATATATGATGTAATGTTACTAAACAGATTAAAGCTTTGGTGCACCATTGATAAATGTCAAGCGGGAGCACAGAAAGGCAGAGATTGCATAGAACAAATCATGACGTTAAGACTACTTTGTGATTATGCATTATTTAAAAAGGTAAAATTATATGTATTATTTATAGATTTTAGCAAAGCTTACGATAGAGTCCCCCGGATGAAGTTAATTGAGCGTCTCAAAGATTTAGGTTGTGGCAGAGTAATGTTGCGGGCAATCATGGCAATGTATAAATCTACTAAGAATATTCTTAATTCAGCAGTAATGGACGCATCAATTGGAGTTCGCCAGGGGGCTCCCTCGAGCTGTTTATTATTTGTTCTTTACATTAATGAGATAGTGAAGATGTTGAAAAGAACTATACCAACAGACGGGTTTCTAGGCAGTTTACACACATTACTACTGATGGACGATGCTGTAATATTATCTACCAGTCGAGAAATGTGTTTAAAGAAACTCAAAATTGTATGTCGTTTCTGTAGAGAGAGTGGTATGGTAATCAACGAAAAGACGACGAAGTTTTTTGTTATTAATGGGGAGGACTGTGATAAATCCTGTTTAACAAGTGAAGGCATGAGCGTGAACTATGCCACCAGGTATTTGTACCTCGGGGCATGGTTCACTGACTCGGCTAAAATGGACGAGATATTGAGACTACATGAAGCTTCAAGTGAAGCTGTTGTAAATAAGTTCTCTATATTCTGTGCCAGTAACACTCAAATGCCATTTATTTACAAAAGAACAGTGTTTGAAGCGGCAGTGATGAGTTCTTTACTTTACAGTTCAGAAACATGGTTAAAGAAAAATACAAAAGCACTGGAAAAACAATATAATAGACTAGTGAAATGTCTGCTTGGTGTCAGGAAAAACACGAGCATGAATCTCTGCATGATAGAGGCAGATATTCCTCCTGTACAGCATCTCATTGAAAAGAAAAGATATAAGTTTATTAAAAGAAAGCATGAAAACATCGATATGGAACAACCTTACCATTTTGTATATAACCTTTGTAGAGATGTAAGCACACCTGGTTTTCGTTTTATAGAAAGATCCCTTTTGTGGAACAGTAATGAAAATCCATTAAATAATATTGCGACATATGTTCGGGAAAGAATGGCAGGTGCGACGAAGTTAACAACATATATCACAGAACTGAACCCCTCAATGATAGTGCATCAAGTGTATCGGACAATGAAATTCATCCCTGACTATAAACGTGAAGCATTCACTAGACTTAGACTCATGTCCTATAGTCTTAGGATAGAGGTAGGGAGGTGGAGCCGCACACCAACAGACCAACGTGTGTGTCTATGTGATGGACAACAGGTACAGACAGAACAGCATGTTATGATACATTGTCCACTTTCTGCGCAATACCGTGTACAATTCCCTATGCTGCCCTTTACAAGTATCACTGACCTACTCAGTGAAAATATTTATATAGGTGAATTATGTGACTATATATTTAAAGTGCTTAATCTGTATACATGAGCCTTAAAGCAGATGAAATATATAACCTCTTTTTTACATAAACTGAGAAATCGCCCTACAAGATTATTGAAAATTTTTTTTTTCTTTTGGACAAAATGTAAGTTTAAATATTGGTTCTTTGTTCTTTGTTCATGTAATGTAATTTTGTTTTGTCAATAAATTAACTAACTAACTAACTGTGACAACCAGCATCGGCAAAAGTTGAGTCTTCAGAAAGTTGACAAAAACTTAACAGAAAAGTGCTAGCAAGACACACAGGGTAGCATCGGTTTACACTTCCGGGTTTATGGCATATTTGACTGGGTGGGTGGCGTGCGAGATATGAATGTCGAATTGGCGAGTCAGTCGGTCGAACCTTAACATAACATAACATAACATAAATAATAGAATAACAAAGGGCCACCAGGGCCCATCTAGGTTATCCTGTATCAGTCGCACAGCGACCTTGAGGATTGGGTATTAATAAACTGAGTCCAAATTGGCGATAATTTGAACTGCAAATGGTCAAATCACAAGGATCCCCTGTATTCATTAATGATCTTACCCAAACTTTTTACTCTATCCACTCCTATGCTGATGATACCGGTCCTACACTTTTCCACATCTTTTCTGAGATGACCAACCCATCAAGAACTCAACAGGTCATGCAGGGACACCACAGAAGGCCTAACCTCTGATCTTTCAAAAATTTCTGACTGGGGCAGGGAAAACTTAGTAGTGTTCAACGGCTCAAAAACTCGGTTCCTCCATCTATCAACTCAACACAACCTTTTAGACAACTATCTCTTCAATGACACTCTCCTCACTCCTCTTCTACACTTAATATCCTTGGCCTTTACTTATAATCTAAACTGGAAGCTTCACATTTTATCTCTTGCTAAAACAGCTTCTATGAAGCTAGGCATTCTGAGGAGTCCACCAATTTTTCCCGAACTGCTAACTCTGTACAAGGGCCTTATCTGTCCTTGTATTGAGTTACTCTTCGCATGTTTGTGGGTTGTGGTGTATCTAAACTAAAAATTTCACATTTCATCTCTTGCTAAAACAGCTTCTATGAAGTTAGGTATTCTGAGGTGTCTCCGCCAGCTTTTCTCGCCTCCCCAACTGCTAACTCTACAAGGCCGCCGTGGTACATAGTGGAACCATGCGCGCTTTGGGGTCCGAAGGGTCTCCAAGCGCATGGGTTCAAATCCTGTCCACAGTCTGAGTGTAGGTTGGGCTTTCTCACTCTGGGCAATGGTTTCCTAGTGGGTAGGCTTTGAGATAGGAGGTACCCCCAAAAAGTACCCCCTTTAGCCCATTAATTCCCATGAAAACCCCACATGGTATAGAAAAAAAAAAAGTCTTATTTGCCCTTATGTGGAGTAGCTACTCTTCACATGTTTGTGGGGGTTCCACTCACACAGCATTATTAGATAAGGTGGATTCAAAAGCTTTTCGTCTCATCAATTCCCCACTTTTAACTGACTGTCTTCAGCCTCTTTCTCACCACTGGAATGTTTTTTTTTTTTTATGTTGTGGCCTATACCGCCTGTAGGTATACTTGAAGAGTATGGGAAGTGCTGTTCAGCTTTCACCCATTAGTGGCACAGGCAATTTTTATTTATAGTGGTAACCATATTAGGGCCCATATTACCACCCAAGTGCATCTTTGGTGTAATCACTTAGAACCTGAGTATCTTGGTGACATGATACTCATGATACAACTGGCAAAGTATCAATGCGGTACATGGTGGGATTCAAACCTGCGAGTAGACTTTTGCTTGATCCCACGCTCATCACCTTTTCCACTATGCCACTGCCTCCCTTTATTGCATTTCTTGGTATCTTTTATCGCTATTTTCATTTTTTTTTTTATGAAGGAGAGAAGGCCAGCCAAGGAGAACACATTATTGGAAAAAAAAAAAAAGGTCCGCTTGCATGCTGGTTCTCTAAAAGATAAGTAAAGAGTTAGCCAAATTAGGGAGCAAATGTCTTGATACCTCCCTCTTGAAAGAAGTAAGAAGACGGAAATACAGTAACAGGTAGGGAGTTCCAGAGCTTACCAGAGAAAGGTATGAATGATTGAGAATACTGGTTAACTCTTGTGTTAGAGTTGAACAGAATAGGGATGAGAGGAAGAAGAAAGCCTTGTGCAATGAGGGGAAGCAAGCAGTAGAACAATTAGCATGAAAATGCGATAAGAAATAGAAGAGATGCAACATTTTGGCGGTGAAAAGGAGGCTGAAGACAGTCAGTCAGAGGAGAGGAGTTGATGAGACGAAAAGCTTTTGATTCCATACATTCCATACATACAGAGTTAGCAGTTGGAGGGGTGAGAAAAATTGGCGGAGACGCCTCAGAACGCCTGAAAAACTGGCGGAGACGCCTCAGAACGCCTAACTTCATAGAAGCTATTTTAGAAAAAAAAAAAAAAAAAAAAAAAGAGATTAAGATTACGAGTAAAAGACAGACTAAGGATATTCAATGTGGAAGAAGGAGACAGTTGAATGTCATTGAAAAAGAGGGATAGTTGTCTGGAAGGTTGTGTTGAGTTGATATATGGAGGAATTGAGTTTTCGAGGCATTGAAAACTCAGTTTTCTGTACCCCAATCAGAAATCTTAGAAAGATCATACGTCAGGCATTCTGTGATGTTCCTGGATGACCTGAAAGGTTCGTCATCTCCGAAAGGACGTAGAAAGATGTAGGGTGGTATCATCAGCGTAGGAGTGGGTAGGGCAAGAAGTTTGATTAATTAGATTAATGAATAAGAGAAAGAAAGTTGGTGACAGGACAGAACCCTGAGGAACACCACTATTAATAGATTTAGGAGAACACTGACCGTCTACCACAGCAGCAATAGAACGGTCCGGAGATAAAATTGCAGAGGGGAGGATAGAAACCATAGGAGGGAAGTTTGGAAATCAAAGCTTTATGCCAGACTCTTCATAAAGCTTTTGATATGTCTAACGCAACAGCAAAAGTTTCACCAAAATCTAAGAGGATGACCGAGACTCAGTAAGGAAAGCCAGAAGATCACCAGTAGAGCGACCTTGACGAAAGCCATACTGGCGATCAGATAGATGGATGGATTTTGTTTAGGCGCCGCAACAGCTAGGGTCATATGACACCGCAACTATAATTTATGAAAACTAAAAGCAGTTAAAAACAATAAAACTAAAGGTAACTAAAAACTAAAACTACAATAAAATTAAATAAAACATTAAAATACATAATAAAAAGAAATAAAATTTACAAATTGGGGAGGAGGCCTGCTTCTCCCAGAAATCTAAAAATGTCATGGCCAGGGGCCAGAGAAGCTGGTCCAAGGATCTTAGATAGGTAAAGGACACCACTATCTCTACCGTGACAACGGTAGAGGTAGTGGTGTCGTAACTCAATTAAACTAGGGCACTCTACAAGCAGGTACCATACAGTAAGCAGCAGCAATCAGTCATCACAGTAAGGTTGAGGGTCCCTGGTCAGGAGGTACCTTTGTGTAAGGTACGTGTGACCTATACGCAATCGCGCCGATAAAGTCTGTGCACTGCGATCCCGGACATGGGTGTATGTCCAGTGAGGGATAGAGGAAGTAGTGATCTCTCTCATTTTTGGGGTTGCGATCCCCATTAGCCCCGTTAGAGGAAATACATCTCGAAACGGAACAGGGGCAGGAGATGGAGCGCGACTTGCTGCCTCTTTAGTGAGGCGGTCTGCGTGTTCATTCCCAGGACCACCAACGTGACCAGGGACCCAACAGAACCCAACCCGATATCCTCTTCTGTTAAATAGATATAGCCACTCTAGGGCTGATAAAACCAATGGATTAAGGGAGAGAGAGGAAGAGAGAGCAGTAAGAGCACTGCGACAATCACTAAAAATTGTAAAAGATGAAACCGGGAGAGTAAAAATTATCTGTAAAGCTAGGACTATGGCAGACAGCTCCGCAGTAAAGACGGATGCCACTGAAGGAAGGCTGCCAGACCGATAAAATGAGGAGAAAACCACACTAAATCCAATGCCTGCGACAGATTTGGAACCATCAGTAAAAACAGGGAGATCATCAGAATGGGAAGAAAAGTGTTCTAAAAACCGTGTGTTGGACAAAGTTGGTAGAAAATTCTTCTTGCCATCCATGGCAGGAGGGCATATTCAGACAACCGGAAGCTGCCAATAACCAACTTGTGGGAGCCGGAAAGAGTAGACAGGAGTGGGATCGATAGACAAGTCCATCATGAGGTTTGTCACTTGAAGGCCAAAAGGTTTAGGTAGACTCGGTCGAGTGACATACACCTGCAAACGCGAATCCCGCAATATTGACAGATGTAACATACTCCACTACCCTCACCTCCTCCGCTTGCTACCTCGTTTTCCACCTCCCCTTCCACGTCACCGTCTCATGAAGCCCCGCTACTGTCCCGAAGTTGGATTCACGCGGCCCCATTTGACTAAAGCGGAAGTGTCAAGCGAGCTCCCTGATTTCTGGAAGTCAGTCAAGGTCAAGGCCTCAACCAGTGAACACAATGCCTCTTGGATTACCGTGGGATCCACATCACCCAGCACTTCACCACTGCGACATTTCATAAGTATCACTTCCCCTCGTCCCGTTTTCACCACATTGCCTCCATACAGGATTAGTATTATTGTTAGGTATTAAGTTGGGTTCTTTATTGTTGTATTTATTTCTGTGTTATATATATATATATATATATATATATATATATATATATATATATATATATATATATATCAGTTTCATGTGTTTCATGTTATATCTATCTGTGTATGTCAGTTTCATTGTTATTGGGTTATTAAATAGCTTTTTAAGTGCCCCCTTTGCATATCCTCACCAGTTGAACCTGCAGTGTTTTTTTTTTTTATTGTTATTGTTCACCGGCTCCCCGATGCCAATCTTACCCATTTAACCGGTGAACGTAACAATTGGCGACCGTGACAGGACCCTTATAACCCTTGTTCAGTGTTCCATTTTTCCAGTGACTTTTTTCTGTGATTACATTATTTTTTGTGTTTCTGTGGTGTTGTGACTTTGATGTGTTTTCTGTGATTACATGTGACTTACTTGCTGTTTGTGTGACTTTAAATTTACCTTTGTGCGATCAAGTGGCTCCTTTTGGGTTAAAAGTGCTTCGTGACTTTCATTGGTATCGCATAGCAGTGGTAGAGCAGGAAACCAGGTAGAAAGGCGTGTTCACCGATAGCACTTATCTCTATTTTTTGCACATAGGCAGGTGTGTAATAAGTGTTATCCAAGTGTTGGGATCATCATATGTTCATGCGAACCCTCAATCCCCTCACTTCGCGGATCATTTTTCTCGCTAGTTAGAATTGGCCATTTTAACTAGTCCCTCAGACTAATCCGCCTCCTTATCAATAACAAGTCTCAGTACAATTCGCTCCTCACTCTCAAGTCTCGTAACTAGAGTAATCCGGATCCCTCTTAATGCCGTAATTCTCTAGTTTACCCCTCATTAGTGATTGTACTCATAAGTGTTTACTTAAGTATAATCTAGGTAATTTCCAAGGTTGCCTTTATTATCACTCTGCCAAGTTCCTCACTTAAGTAATTCGCTTATCATTTTTTTTGTTGTTTAACATCTATTTAATATGGCTTCCGCTCAGTTTAACGTTGAAGATTTTCGTGCTGACCCTTCTTCTCTGGAACAACTTAAAGGTGCTAACATAAAAAAAGACCAATGGAAAGCCATCGCTAAACATTTTGATGTTCCCATCACGTCTCAGATGACTAAAGAGGTTGTTAAGAATGTAGTTGTTGAACATCTAGTGCAAGAAGGTCAGTTGCTAGGAAATGCCATAGAAGAGTTAACTCCCATGTCAGCCTCTACGAGGACTATAATAAACAGTCCCCAGGAAGAACAGGATAAGAGTAGGATAAGTCAGTGGGAAATTGAGAAGCTTAGACTAGAATACCGGATGCAAGAAAAACAAATGCAACTACAGGCAGAAAAAGAAGAGAGAGAATTACAGGAAAAAAAGAGAGAGAATTTCAGTTACAACTTAAAAGGCAGGAGAAAGAGTTAGAACTTCAGGAGTTAACCCTACGAAATGACGCTAAGTTTAGAGGGGAAGAAATAGATATAAAGAAAAAGTTAGCAAGCTTTAATCCTGCTACAGCTGCTCCGCTAGTTCCCCCTTTTGATGAATCTGATGTTGACGGGTCATTTCGCGCTTTTGAGAGCATTGCTAATAGGAATAAATGGCCCAAGGATCAGTGGGTGTCTCTCCTTGTCCCTAAGCTAGTAGGAAAAGCTTACAGGGTATACAACGGCCTTAGTGATGAGGTAGAGTATGAAGAGATCAAAGGTAACATTCTAGACGCCTACTCTATCACTTCTGACGGATACAGACAACAGTTCCGAAAGTATGTGAAACCAGACTCTCACACCTATGTTGAATTTGCTAGTGAGAAACTAAGACAATTTAAGAAATGGTTAGCCGCCCTTAACATTACCACCTTTTCGGAGTTGCTCAATCTAATGGTCCTGGAAGAATGGAAGAACAAGTTACCCTTTAATATTCTGAGGCATGTGGAAGAACGGGGAGAGAGTGATCTTATGTCTGCCGCTAAAGTGGCTGATGCCTTTGCTTTGTTGATGGGATCCCTGGGTAGTAGAGGTCGTGGTTCACCATCTAATGTTAGGTCCTCCTTTGGGGAAGGTTTTGGGGGTGCGGTGGTAAGCCGACCGGATTCTCGCCAAATGCATATAATTCCCCTGGTGTACATACTGTAAGAAACCAGGTCACACGATCCAAAAATGTAGACACCCAAATTGCAAGGCCTCTCAACGTCAACTTTCTTTTGTGGCCCCTAAACCTAACACATTTGAGAACAAGAAACCAGTGGCCCTAGCTAACCCTGTCAACTCTCCTCTAGAACTTTATGACTCGTACACATATCAAGGTAAAGTGTCCCTGACTGATGGTAAAGACAAGGCAATAAATGTCAAGGTTCTACGTGATACAGGTGCTGCCCAATCCATCTTGAGGGAAGATGTCATCCCTAACATCAAACAGGCTTTCACTGGGGAGAAGGTGATCCTTACAGGTCTCGAATCACAGCTCTCCTATCCCTTGGCTAATATTAACTTACAGTGCCCCTTCATTTCAGGAGAGGTTGAGGTAGCCATTAAACCTGGTGAACTGCCAGTACCGGGGGTACATCTTGTACTGGGTAACGATCTTGCGGGTAACTTGGCTGTTCCAAACTTAATTGTTCTTGATTCCCCTTAACAGAAAGTCCCACTAAGACCCTGGACGAAACATCCCCTCACTTCTTCCCAGTGTGTGCAGTCACCAGGTCTCAGTCCAAGTCCCCTGCCCTTTCACCACCTCCTCCACCAATGATTGCCTCTACTGACAACTTGTACAATAACATCATTTCAAAGGAGAATTTGATTAATGCTCAGGAACAGGATCTCACTTTGGCTAAGATCAGACATGTTGCCAGTGAGACAAAGGATATGTCTAAATTGCCTTGTTTTTATTATCAGGAAGGAGTCCTGATGCGTGCCTACAGACCTCCTGAACTGAAACAACTAGACACCTGGTCAGAAACACATCAAGTTGTCATCCCTTGTCTGTAAGACCAGCCATTATAGAACTAGCTCATGATGGATTGTCAGGTCATCTAGGCATCCAAAAAACCTACAAGAAGGCTCTTCAACATTTTTTTTTGGCCAGGAATGAAAAAGGATGTGTCACACTATGTAAAACATGTCATATATGTCAAATTGTGGGTAAGCCTAACGAACGCCTTGTGCCAGCTCCTCTGACGCCTATTCCAGTTCAGACGGAGCCCTTCGAAAAGATCGTTCTAGACTGCGTAGGGCCCTTACCCAAAACCAAACGAGGGAATCAGTATTTGTTAACCCTCATGGATCCCACTACCAGGTACCCTGAAGCATTCCCTCTTAAGAACATCACATCAAAGACCATTGTAAAACATCTAATACATTTTTTCACCTCGGTAGGAATTCCAAAACAAATTCAGTCTGACAAGGGTAGCAATTTCACTAGCAATTTTTTCCAACAGATAGTGAATGAGCTAAACATCGACCATGTAACCTCCTCGGCTTACCACCCCAATCCCAAGGCTGTCTGGAGCGGTTTCACCAAACATTAAAATCCATGATGAAGAAGTATTGCTTGGAGCATCAAGGAGACTGGGATGAAAGTATCTCTTTCCTTCTCTTCGCTTTAAGAGAATCTCCTCAAGATTCTTTAGGTTACTCCCCTTTTGAATTACTCTATGGTAGACAGATCAGGGGGCCTCTCAAAATATTAAAGGATCAATGGTTTACTCAAAATACTCCTTCAAGCCCCAGTGTGTCTGACTACATCAGTAACCTTAAGAATAAAATCAGTGAAGTCAGATCTTTTGCTAAATCAAACTTCCTCAAATCTCAAACTAAAATGCAACAAAATTCTCTTCCCAAATCTGTCATGAGAAGTTTCAAACCAGGAGACAAGGTTTTACTTTTTCTCCCCACTCCAGGCAATGCTCTTCACAGTAAGTTCATGGGACCTTATGTTGTGGCTCAAAACTAAGTCCATTAAACTATGTGGTCCACACTCCTGACCGTCGTAAGGATTCCCAACTAGTTCATATTAATCTAATGAAACCTTACCACTCCAGAGAACCAGAGGACGACTTGTCTCGCACTGTACCTGTATGTCTGGTAGGGAAGGAGTCTGGTCCTGTGCCCCCCGAGGAAGAGTCCGACATCGAATTCCTCTTCTCGTCACCTAAAGGACGCCCCTCAAACAGCCAAATCATGTCCAACCTTGATGAGGTTTTTCTTTCCTTAACACCTTCACAATGGTCTGATCTTAAAAAGTTATTGCTGAACTTTTCGGAAATCACAGGTGACCTTCCAGGGCTTTGTACTACTATCCAACATGATATAACATTAATATCTAATGACATCAAGCCTATAAGACAACCAGCCTATCACATTTCACCAATTAAAAGAGACTTGATGAAAAAATAGGTAGACTATCTGCAGAACCTAGCATATCCCTGCCTGTTAACATCTAAGCCAAATGGTAGTAGTCGATTTTGCACCGACTACAGGAAATTAAATAAAGTGACGGTACCAGACTCCTACCCATTGCCCTTGATAGAGGACCTTATAGATAGCATAGGAGTAGCCAAATTTGTAACCACTATAGATTTACTTAAGGGTTACTACCAGATTCCCCCTCTCGGACGAGGCCCGAATAATATCCGCCTTCATCACCCCCTTCGGGCTATACCAGTAAACAGTGATGCCCTTCGGCTTGTCTAATGCTCCCGCCACCTTCCAGAGGGCTATAAATTACATCACCCAGGACTTGGAAGGAACATCTGCCTATCTGGACGACCTGGTGGTGACTTCGGACGACTGGGTCTGATCCATCTCCGGAGGCTGATGGGTCGGTTGCAGGAAGCCGGTCTTACAATCAACCTGGCCAAGTCCACCTTCGGGAAGTCTATGGTGGTCTACCTGGGACATGTGGTGGGGAACGGCAAGGTTCGCCCCAAGAAAGCCTACATGGAGGCCATCCTTGGCTTCCCTGTCCCTACCACCAGGAAAGCTCTCATGAGGTTCTTGGGGATGGCTGATTTCTACAGACGATTCTGTAGGAACTTCTCCACCCTGGCCGCCCCCCTGACGGACCTTATCAGCACTTCCGTCCCCTTCCACTGGACCCCGACCTGTGACCAAGCCTTCCAACATCTTAAGGCGTTCCTCTCCTCGGAGCCAGTGGTCTGGACGCCAGATCACTCCCGCCCCTTCCATCTACAAGTGGACGCGAGTGGAGTTGGAGTGGGTGCTGTCCTCCTACAAGCGGACCCCACAAGCGGCATCCTCCATCCCATCGCCTATCACTCCACCAAGCTGAAGAAACACCAACTCAACTACTCCACCATCGAGAAGGAGGCTCTGGCACTCGTCCTGGCGCTTCAACGTTTTGAGTGCTACCTTCATCCTGGCCCTCAAACTACGAAGGTCTTCACCGATCACAATCTTTTGGCCTTCCTTCACGCCATGAAGAACCAAAACCAACGCATACTTAGGTGGGCCTTGTTAACTCAACCCTTCAACTTGGAAGTCCATCATATCAATGGGGTGGACAACATCATCGCCGACGCCTTATCAAGATCTCCCATCTCACCTCCTTCATGAGCCCATTACGGAGGTCTTAGGGGGGAGGAAACGTTACAGCCCGCCCGTAACATACTCCACTACCCTCACCTCCTCTGCTTGCTACCTCCCTTCCACGTCACCGTCTCATGAAGCCCCGCTACTGTCCCGAAGTTGGATTCACGCGGCCCCATTTGACTCAAGCAGAAGTGTCAAGCGAGCTCCCTGATTTCTGGAAGTCAGTCGAGGTCAAGGCCTCAACCAGTGAACACAATCCCTCTTGGATTACCGTGGGATCCACATCACCCAGCACTTCACCACTGCAACACCTCATAAGTATCACTTCCCCTCGTCCCGTTTTTTCCACATTGCCTCCATACAGGATTAGTATTATTGTTAGGTATTAAGTTGGGTTCTTTATTGTTGTATTTATTTCTGTGTTATATATATATATATATATATATATATATATATATATATATATATATATATATATATATATATATATATATCAGTTTCATGTGTTTCATGTTATATCTATATGTGTATGTCAGTTTCATTGTTATTGGGTTATTAAATAGCTTCTTAAGTGCCCCCTTTGCATATCCTCACCAGTTGAAACTGCAGTGATTTTTTTTATTGTTATTGTTCACCGGCTCCCCGATGCCAATCTTACCCATTTAACTGGTGAACGTAACACAGACAAGGGACAGAATCAGGAAGACGGTGGGTGTGAAACCAACACCAGAGCATCGAAGACTGGCGCCGAAGGTCGAGCGGCCAGAATCCAGCATCTACTAATAGGCTAGGTATTGGAGATGTCCGAAATGCACCCGTAGCCAAGCGGACCCCAGCATGATGTACGGAGTCAAGCACGCGTAGCCGTGCATCCGTTGCGGATGAGTAGATCTCACAGCCTTATTCCAGCTTGGGAAGTATAATTGTTCTGTGAAGAAGCAGCAGAGTCTCCCTGTCCGCATCCCAAGAGGTGTGACTTAAAACCCGAAGAAGGGATAGTGCCGTCCTGCAAGACGCTTTAAAAGAACGGAAATGGGGAACCCAAGTAAGACGGTTGTCAAACAATAGGCCAAGATGGCGATCAGATAGAAGATTGTGATATTACAGAAGTTTAAGAATCTTCCTATTCAGGATAGATTAAAAACTTTAGACAAGCAAGAGATTAAAGCTACAGGACGGTAGTTTGAGGGATTAGAACGGTCACCCCTTTTAGGAACTGGGTGAATGTAGGGAAACCTCTAAAAAGTAAGAAAGGTATAAGTCAATAAACAATGTTGAAAGAGTTTGGCCAGGTAAGGTGCAAGCATGGAAGCACAGTTTTTGAGAACAATAAGAAGGACCCATCAGGTCCATAAGCCTTCCAAGGATTTAGGCCAGCGAGGGCATGGAAAACATCATTACAAAGAATTTTGATTGAAGTCATGAAATAGTCAGAGGGAGGAGGAGATAGAGGGACAAGCCTAGAACAATCCAAGGTGGAGTTGTTAGCAAAGGTTTGAGAGAAGAGTTCAGCTTTAGAGGCAGAAGAGATGGCAGTGGTGCCATAAGGAAGGTAAAGGATGGAAAGATGAAGACGTGAAGTTATTGAAGATATTTTTGGCTAGATGCCATGAGTCTTGAGGGGAGTTTTAAGTTTGAAAGATTTTGACATTTTCTATTTATGAAAGAATGTTTGGCAAGTTGAAGAACAGACTTGGCATGATTCCAGGCAGAAATGTAAAGTGCATGAGATTCAGGAGATGGAAGGCTCAAATACCTTTTGTGGGCAACCGCTCTATCATATATAGTAGGAGAACAGGCTGTACTAAACCAAGGTTTAGGTTTAGGTTGAAAGAAAGAATGAGGAATGTACACCTCCATGCAAGACACTAGCTATCACCTCTGATATGCATTTAGCACAAAGAAATGGGTCTCTGACATGGAAGCAGTAATCATGCTAGGGAAAATCACCATAATACCTCCTCAGGTCCTCCCAACTGGCAGAGGCAAAATGCCAGAGGCACCTCCACTTTGGGGGATCCTGAGGAGGGATTGGAGAAATAGGACAAGATACTGAAATGACATTGTGATCGGAGGACCCTAACAGAGATGATAGGGTAACAGCATAAGCTGAAGGATAATAGGTAAGGAAGAGGTAAAAAATGTTGTGTGTGTTTCCAAGATGGTCAGGAATATGAGTAGGGTGTTGCATCAGTTGCTCTACGTCATGGAGGATAGCAAAGTTGTAGGCTAGTTCACCAGGATGGTCAGTGAAGGGAGAGAAAGCCAAAGCTGGTGGTGAATATTGAAATCTCCAAGAATGGAGATCTCCATAAAAGGGTAGAGGGACAGAATGTGCTCCACTTTGGAAGTTAAATAGTTAAAAGAATTTACTACAGTCAGAGGAGTTAGGGGAGAGATATACAACACAGATAAATTTAGTTATAGAGTGATTATTGAGTCGAAGCCAGATGGTGGAAAACTCGAAAGATTTGAGAGTGTGGGCACGAGAGCGAGTTAAGTTGTCGTGCACACAGACGTAACATCCAGCTTAGGAACGAAAATGAGAATAGAGAAAGTAGGAGGGAACAGAGAGGGACTACTGTCAGTAGCCTCAAACTACTGTATTTCGGTGAGGAAAAGAAAATGAGGTTTAGTAGAGGAGGTGGTGTTCCACAGATTGAAAATTAGATCTAAGACTGCGAATGTTGCAGAGTTAATGTAGAAAAATTTGAGGGAGGTGTCAAGACATTTGGGGTCATGCCAATTGCTCTGCTGATCTTGCTAACTACATGCCTCCCCTCTTGCGGCCTCACGGCACAAGGCTTTCTTTCTCTCACTCCTATTCTATCCAACTCCCTAATGCAAGAGTTAACCTTACCTTTCTCTGGTAAAATCTGGAACTCCCTGCCTGTTTCTGTAAGGAAAGGAAACTTGAGATAAAATTGCAGAGAGAAGGATAGAACCCGTAGGAGGGCAGGTTTGAAATCAAAGTTTTGTGCTAGACTATGAAAAGCTTTTCATATGTCTAACATGACAGCAAAAGTTTCACTGAAATCTATAAAAAGAGGATGACCAAGATTCAGTAAGGAGAGCCAGATCACCAGTATAGCAACCTTGATGAAAGCCATACTAGCGATCAGATAGAAGACTGTGATATTACAGATGTTAAAGAACCTTCATATTGAGGATAGATTCAAAAACTTTAGACAGCAAGAGATTAAAGCTATAGGGCTGTAGTTTGAGGGATTAGAATAGTCACCTCTTTTAGGAATAGCCTGAATGTAGGCAAATTTCCAGCAAGAAGGAAAAATAGAAGTCGATAGACATAGTAGAAAGAGTTTGGTCAGGGAAGGTGCAAACACGGAAGCAGAGTTTTTGAGAACAATAAGAGAGAACCCCATCAGGTCTATAAGCCTTCCGAGGTTTTAGGCCAGCGAGGGCATGGGAAACATCATTATGGAAAACTTTAATTGAAGGCATGAAATAGTCTGAGGGAGAAGATGGAGGGACAAGCCCAGAATCATCCAAGGTGGAGTTGTTAGCAAAGTTTTGAGAGAAAAGTTCAGTCTTAGAAACAGATGAGATGGCAGTGGTGCCATCAGGATGAAATAAAGGAGAGAAAGATGAAGTAAAGTTATTGTAGATGTTTTTGGCCAGATGCATAAGTATCGAGGGGAGTTTGGGTTTGTAAGATTGACATTTTGTATTTATGAAGGAGTGTTTGGCAAGTTGAAGAAGAGATTTGGCATGATTCCGGGCAGAAATATAAAGTACTTTAGATTCAGGTGATGGAAGGCTCAAGTCCTTTTTGTGGGCAACCTTTCTATCATGTATAGGACTAGAACAGGCTATGTTAAGCCAAGTTTTTTTTAGAAGGTTTAGGTTGAGAAAATGAATGAGGAATGTATGCCTCTATGCCAGACACTATCACCTCTGTTATGCGTCCAACACACTGAGATGTGTCTCTGACACGGAAACAGTAAAAACAGTAAACAGGGAAAAGAAGCATAATACCTGGTAGAGACAAAACGCCAGAGGCACCTCTGCTTTGGGGTATTCTGGGGAGGGATTGGAGAAATAGAAAAGATACAGATATGAGACTGTGATTGGAAAAGCCCAATGGAAAAGATAGAGTTAAGCAGAAGGATTAGAGGTAAGGAAAAAGTAAAAAATGTTGGCGTATCGCCAAGACGATCAGGAATACGAGTAGTGTTGCACTAGTTGCTCCAGGTCATGGACGCTGGTAGTTCACCAAGACGGTCAGTGAATGGAGAAGAAAGCCGAAGCTGGTGGTGAACATTAAAATCTCCAAGAATGGAGATCTCTGCAAAAGGATAGAGGGACACAATGTGTTCCATTTTAGAAGTTAAACAGTCAAAGAATTATCTACAGTCAGAGGAGTTAGGGAAGAGATATACAGCAAAGATAAATTTAGTGGTGTGTGATTAGTCATTGCTCATGGCAACCCGTGTGAGGCTTTGCAAGGTTGCATCGTCGCTGCCCTCACATACACATACACGGGACTTGGGGTGAACCCACGAGGAGGAAGGGTTCGTCCTGTTACCTGTATAGGTAAGTTAACTTCAATGGAATGCAGGTATGGGGAGTTTTCAGAACTAATCCACCACATGTCACCACTGCTACATGTCCTTTAACCCTTATGTACCGGTGATTAAACTATTTTCCAATATCCCATGACGGGTAAAAATGGGAAACCTAGAAATTCTCAGAAGACTGTTTGAATACTAATAATTATTTGCTCTGTTATTCTGAATACAATGATATATTTTCTAGCTCGATGTGACCTCTGAAAGTTTAGTTATTGCCTTATCAAGGATTCCTCCTCCGCCCGCTGTGTGATCCGTCCAACAGGAACAGCTCGGTGAGCGATGACACTGCGCAAACACACACACACACACACACTCTCTCTCTCTCTCTCTCTCTCTCTCATCTTAGAAGAGAAATTGTACACTTCCAATGAGAGAGAGAGAGAGAGAGAGAGAGAGAGAGAGAGAGAGAGTATTCTTTCACCCCTTTTCATATCAAGTTTCAAACAAATAACATGTAGGTATCATCTCTCTCTCTCTCTCTCTCTCTCTCTCTCTCTCTCTCTCTCTCACACACACGCCCACTTGATTGTCTTCCCAGAACACGAGAGGCACGCCTGCGTCTCCGTGAGCCACTCTGGGTTCCCAATACGATGTTTGGAGTCTGTTCTCCATTACCACTATCTTTGTCTTCTCTCTGTTCTGAGAAAACAGGTGGATCCTCTGAATCATTTTCCGAGTCTTCACTACTGCTGTCTTCGCTTTCTTCAGTTTCTTCCTCATAATCACTGTCACTGTAGTCAGGCTCAGAAACACTGCTAAATAAATATTATCTGTTTTGTTCCATAGTGAGTTATGAACTGAGACGTCCCTTCGCTCTTATCAGGGTGCTTTCGACACGGCGGGTTGCTGGGGTTGCCAAGTGTCGTCCTCAGAATGGGAGAATAGCTTCGTTACCCCTAAATATACAGAGCTATAGTCTTTCCACTCTATGAAGTCCGTTCTGGGCAGGGCACATTCTGGAATTCCCATGAGTGCGACGTTGCCAGTTCGACTCCCAATTATCAGATTAAGTACCGACCCACCACCCATCTGTTAATCTCTCTCTCTCTCTCTCTCTCTCTCTATTATTATTATTATTATTATTATTATTATTATTATTATTATTTAGGTAGTGTGGAAAAAAGTCGAAATGAATAATAATAAATAATACTCTGGCGCCTTAGTTTTTGGTCCATTTTCTCTCAAACTTTCAGAAAACCCTTGTGTGTGTGTGTGTGTGTGTGTGTGTGTGTGTGTGTGTGTGTGTGTGTGTGTGTGTGTGTGTGTGTGTGGTGTGGTGTATATATATATATATATATATATATATATATATATATATATATATATATATATATATATATATATATATATATATATATATATAACCACCACATTTGGCGGGAAACCCGCCAACCTGGTAACTCTGGCCTGGCCTGACTTGACCCAGCGCCCAGCGGAGAGATGAAAGGGGACACCACCACCACCACCACCACCACCACCACCACCAACGTGGCAACATGGGAAAAAAACGCTGCCACATGCCATAGAATTTATGCAAATCGTCGTTATCATCGTAAACATAGACACTCATTGTACTATGTAACTTCCTTTACTATACACGCAATACATAAAGTATCACTTTCAAACACCACATGGATGATAAATATGAGAGACACATGTATACGAAGGTTGATTTGGCAGCATGGCTAGTTGTAAACGACCATACCTGCCCCACCCTGAACGGACTTCATAGAGTGGAAAGACTATAGTGGCAACACTACGTGTGGAAAAAGAAGCCAGATACTTCCACTCGCCATCTGACTCGAGAAACTGCGCGTGGAGCTCAAACATAAGGCGCGAAAATTCTTCATTACGGGAACGATCGCCGTCACTACGGACGCACTGATGCAATCGTTCATATACGATCGCCGGAACATAAGGGTAAACGAAGTTTCGCTTAACGAAGTTTTTTTTAGGAACGTAACCCCTTCGTTAAGCGGGGGTTGCCTGAATATATATATATATATATATATATATATATATATATATATATATATATATATATATATATATAAATGACCCTTAACAGTAATTTGTGTTAAGATATATACATATAGAGTAGATAAGGCAGTCTGCACTACCCTAAGCAGGTAATATCAGCTACAAAATCTCCTGATTCAAATACGACCACGAAAGTTTCACCAGTAGTGTAAAATTACATCTGCTATGATGAATGGTGAGATGCTTGGGGATTTTGTGGATGAAATGGAGTTAGAGAATCTGAATGTAACTTTGGCTGAGGGACGTGTGACTTGGAGTGCAGGGGAGCAGGATTCAGCGATAGAGTATGTGTTGGTGAATGGAAGAATGCGTGAAATTGTGTCACACATGTGGATAGATGAGGATGGTATGATGGATATTGTGTCTGATCACAATATGCTGGTTATGGAGTGCCTGTTGCATGGTAGGAAAGAAGTGAAAGTGGTGAGTAAGAAGAGAAAGTGGAGACAGAGATGTAGGGTGGGAAAACTTCCAGGTGGACCTGAATGCAAGAAGCTGGGATGATGGAGGTGTACATGATGTGGAGCACATGAATGAGAGACTGGTAGAGGATGTGCGGAGTGCTGCAGAGAGCAAGATAGGGTATGTGAGAGTAGGAAGAAGAAAGAAAGTATGTAAACCATGGTGGAATGATGAAATCAGAGAGGCTAGAAAGGAGCGAAAGAGAAGGAGTAGACAATGTAGGTGGCTGAGGAAAAAGAGGCATGAAAGTGATGAGGCAGAGAATGAGTACCAGAATGCATGGGAAATGTATGTAAAGCAGCAGAGAGTGACAAAGCGAATGATAGTGAAGGCCAAAGTAAAGTGTGAAAGGAGTGTGATTGAATCTTTAAGAGAGAAAGGCATGGAAGGTGGCCGTGAATGGTACAAGTTCTTGAGAGGTGAGAATATGGCAGACAGTGTTGGAGTGGAGAGTTTGAAGATGAATGGTGAAGTTGTAACAGAGAAGGAAGGAATGAGAGAGGCAATCAGACAGTTCTGGGAAGAAGTGGGTGGTGTAGGTGAGGTGTTTGGTGCGAGAGAAGGATGTGTGACACTGGAGAGAAGGAATGCAGATGAACTGGATGAAAGGATCAGCAGGGAGGAGGTGAAGAGTGTGCAAAGGCAGAAGAATGGGAAGGCAGCAGGGCCGGACGAAATACCATATGAGCTGTATAAAAATGGAGGTGATGTTGTGATTGACAGGATGACTGAACTTTTTAACCAGGTGTGGGAGGAGGAGAGGGTGCCAAGAATGTGGAATGAGTGCAGGGTGACTCTGCTGCATAAGGGCGGACACAAGAGTAAAAATGAGTTGAAAAATTACAGGCCAATCGCGTTAGTCAATACAGTAGGCAAAGTGTTCAGTGCGGTGTTGAATGCCAGATTGTGTAAGTGGATTGAAAGAGCTGGAGTATTAGGTGAGGAGCAGAATGGTTTCCGTGCGGACAGGAGAGCTGAGGATAACATGTTTGTGATGAATGAAATGATTGAGAAAAAAAAGAGGGATGGAGGTAAATTGTATTTGGGTTTCCTGGATATAGAGAAAGCTTATGATAGGGTGAATAGAGAAATGATAGGTAGAGTCCTAGAAAAGATTGGGTTGAGTGCCAAGATAGTCAACATAGTGCGTAGCATGTATGTTGATACCAGAGCTAAGTACAGTTTAGGAGATATAGAAACAAACTGGGTGAGGAGTGAGAGAGGGAGTTAGGCAAGGATGTATTTTGTCACCAACCCTTTTCAGCCTGTACACAGGAGTTAGCAGCAAGAATGAGAAGGATGAATGCAGGAGTGAGTGTGGGGAATAAGATAGGTGTGCTTCTTTATGCAGATGATGTAGTGGTTATGAGTGAGTCAGCAGAGGAGCTGCAAAGTCTGCTGGATGTGGTTGATGGGTATGGAAGAAATTTTGGAGTTAGGTTTAGTAGTGAGAAGAGTAAGGTGATGATTGTGAATAGGTCGGAGGATGAATGTAATGCAGCATGGAGGCTGGGAGAGAATGAGTTGAAGCAGGCACAAGAATACAAGTACTTAGGGATGTGGATGAGTCCGAATGGGTGTGAAAAGTCAAAGAATGAAAAAATAAGCTTGGTGAACCAGTGGGTGGGCCGTTTAGGAAGTGCGGCAAGGATGAGAGCAAGTAAGTATGACGTGCTGAGAGAAGTGTGGAAGAGTGTGGCTGTCCCCAGTATAATGTATGGTATGGATGTGATTGCATGGAACGAGAGTGAAATTGACAAGTTAGAAGTGAGGCAGTGTAGAGTAGCTAGGCTGGCACTGAATGCACTGAGGTACACGGCAGTAGAAGCCTTAAGAGGGGATATGGGATGGAGCTCTTTTAGGGAAAGACTTATAAAAGCGACACTTAGGTACAAGATTAGGCTTGAGAGAATGGAAGATGCAAGAATAACAAGGAAGGTGTATCTGTGGAGTGAAAGTGGAAGCAAATGGAGGAAAAGGTGTATGAGAATGACAGAGAGGAATGGTCTACAGGTTGGGTGGGCACTGAGAATGGCTGGGGTGAATCAGAATGAGCTGGAATGGGTTGTGACAAGAGGAGGCAGAGTGGGAACAGAATGGGATGCAAGGAAGTGGAAGAGTGAGATAGACAGAGATGTGAAGAGTATGGGACTGAATGAGTGGAGGAAAGGGATGGAATGAAAGACTACTCTGGAATGGTACAAGGTGAAAGAGGCCCCGATGTATGAGAGGTGGTACGATGGAAGCCTGGGTGGTGATCTTCTCTTTAAAGCTAGGGCACAGTGTATGGATGTGAATGCAAGGAGTTACAGGTGGTCTGAGTCCCGCAGCAAAGTGTGCCAGATGTGTGACTCGGGAGAGGATGAGACGGTGGAGCATGTGATGCTGGAGTGTGTGAAGTATGCCAGAGACAGGTATGAGATGATGCAAGTGGTGTTGACTGAGTTAGGGCATAATAGGAACGAAAGAGTGGAAAAGACGGGGAGGGAGTGGATGGTTGTGCTGCTGGGACTGATAGAGAAACAAATGAAATGATGATTGAGGCGGTGAAGGAGTTTCTGGAGAGAATGTGGAGTGCCAGATGTACAGACGATTAGAGCAAAGGACCCTGTTTCCTTTTTCTTCTTTTTCTTTTTCCTTTTTTTTCTGTGTGCCTTTTTTTGTCTACAGGAGCTGCCGATCCAAAGGCCCGGCTCAGGAGTGATCCCGAGTCGCCTGTAGTATCAAGATCAAGATCACTGGACAGCTGTAGAATGAGGAGAGAGAAATATGTGAAGCTTTCCTCTTCCTCATGGCAGAGTGGCATGGACATTAAAGCAGGAATTAACTATTTGCCAAACAGTGTGTTTGTTAAGTTGAACAAGTGGGCAGCCCAGAATGGGTTAGAGCAACACTCTTGCCAGGATACTTGAGTTGCCTGTTCTTAATTAGAATTGTTGTTTTCATTAACTAGTAAGTTGAGCTGTGTGGTTTGAACTTTCAAGTCCACCACGGTCGTCTGCTGGTCACCCAGCCAGCCTTCCCCATTACGGTGCGAGCTCAGAGCTCATAGACCGATCTTCGGGTAGGACTGAGACCACAACACACTCCACACACTGGGAAAGCGAAGCCACAACTACTCCAGTTACATCGTTATCTTCGTCACGAGCATCGTATCCATCGTTATTTATTCATCTATTTATTGTTCCCGGGACTCGAACCCAGACCCTCTCGGTTGTGAGCCGAACGTTCTAACCACTATACTACACAGACATGTTGTGTTCATGTTTACTGTCGACTGGATTAATACACTTCTGATGATCGGTGTACTCTTTTGGAAATATAGAGATGACCAAATAAGCCTCAATGCCAGATCACGAGAAAAATCAACTTATATAAATTTGCTCATGAAAAGGGTTTGATTTTGCCTGTGTTGCTATTTAGAAGGAATTATGTAGAAAATATATTATATCGACTTATTTCATCTCTGTGTTTATAGAATGACACTGCAGGTATGTTCTATATTACCCCTGTGAGAGCGAAAGGGACACGTACTGTTCTGCCACCTGGTGACAACCTCCAGTTCTGAAAACTCACCATTGCCACGCCTGCATCGTTATCGTGAAAACTCGCATTGTTACTGTAATAGACCTATTTCAAATACAACAACGAACAGTATAGAGTAGGCAATAGGTAGAAGTGAGAAGGGAGAGGAGGCTTGAACATGACGGTTCTATTAACGCTGGTAAGCTCGCAAACAAGTCATAAAACCTTGCTGTAACCCAAACAACGCGATAAGGGATATGCACCCGTCAGCTTCTTGAATAACGTATCCCATTGGTCACATCCGGGGACATCTTCACGTGGAGTACATTTCTATTGGTCAATTACTTATCTGACGTCATGCTTCCAGCCTCACCGTCCTACGATCTACCATTTTCATAAGGAGATCTGTACCGGTGCTCATACCCTTAAGACGTGACTCCTGTAACAGTCGCAGAGAGAGAGAGAGAGACAGCAGCGTGAGTGTGAAGTGTGACTGAAACGGTGCCGAACCTTGTAAATTGTGAAGAACATCAATTTTGTAATAAACAAAGAAAAGGAACATAATCTACTTATTGACCAAAGGACAAACAACCGCTACCACGATACACACCGGCCCACCCCGTACATTACCATGGACTGTCATATCGTTATCGTGGACAGTCGTATCGTTATCGTGGACACTCGCATTGTTGTCATGGAAACTCGCATCCTTATCTTGGAGAGTTGTATCATTATCGTGGAGAGTGTAATCATTATCGTGAAAACTCACTCAGTTATCGTTGGACACTCGCGTTGTTATCATGGGATTGCATCGTTATTGTGGAAATTTAAATCGTATCGTTATAATAGAAACTTTTATCTTTATCTTGTAAACTGAAATAATTTTCGTGGAAATTGGAAGCCCATTGTTATCATGGACTTACATCGTTATCGCAGAAACTATCGCTATCGTCACGAGCATCGTAACCATCGTTATTTGTTCATCTATTTACTGTAACATCAAATTTGTTTTCATTATTTCAATTTACATAGAAAATAACGCGTATGACATGTCCAGCAATACAAGTTCTCTGTGATAAAAAAGTCCAGCAAAGCTCGATTATTTTTCTAACAGATATATGTTAGAAAAAGAATCGAGTGTGAGATTGATGTAGTCATACACCTGGCAGTGAATGTTGGGCCTACATATTTTTCAACATCAATATGAAACGGTGTTAAATTTCCTTATATCATTTGAAAGACGCACAGAGTCTTTTCATTGGCGGTCTAATGTAGTTGCAATAATATTCGTAATTCGCAATTCACAAATTCCCACTTTCTATGCACGTTTCATTGTTTCTGTGCTTAACTTTTTCTACCACAGCACACTCTGTAGACAGGGCTAGAATTTCCCACACCCTTAATAATGTGTAACATATTTGTGCCTTTATGGCAGGAAAGGAATAAAGCATCGATTCTTTGCATTTTTATTATTAAATAACATCCTGGTAAAAAAAAAAGTAAAATAAAAAAAATCTGCGAGAGGAAACAAAAACAAATAAAAAGGCAGTGTGACATTATTTATTGCACTGGCAATTTCTGTTCTCATTTTCTAGTTTTTTTTTTTAAAGCTACCTTCAACAATACCTCAGCCTCCTTCTTCCTAATCTCTATATCTAATATTTGTAAATTTAATAGGTATTCCTTTTTCATCATTCTTTTTTTTGAGTTTCAACCTTTTCTTTCATTACATTTCTGGCCTCTGGCGCATCTATATATAAATCACTTTCATGGAATCTCCTTTTGGCCTTTTCTCTTGGTATTTAAGTGGTTGGTCCTGGTGTCTTCTCCAACACCACTGTCCCCTCTACCATGGCCACCAGTGGTGTGACCATGGCCATCAGTGGTGTGACCATGGCCTCCTGTGGTGTGTCCAAGGCCACTACCTCACAGACCATGGTGCTGGAGTCTCCTGTCATTAGATAACTAGTTAGTTGAGTGAAAAAAAATAAACATGTACATTTTGCTTGGTCTGCAAATGTACCAGTTAAGTATGCAAATACATGAATTAAAACAATAATTTGACATCATTATAATCATTATTATTGTTACTATTATATATTTTTATTATCAATTATTGTGAGTAGTAGTAGTAGTAGTAGTATAACATTCCAAAGTTTATTATTATTACCATTGATTCTTATTCTTATAAAAAAAAAAAGGAATGCAGACCGTTCTTTATATTCCTCATGTTGGTTACTTTTGATATAAAACTGCTAACAAATAACAAAAATCTCAAGAAATATATTCCTTTTATTATACTGAGTTAAAATCTGCTTGGTAAGGCAACGTGCAGGCATCTATTTTGCCATGCTCTTATTCAGGGACACTGGCCGGTAAGGCAGTCTTTTTATGATATATATAGGTTTGCTACCTAATAAAACTAATAAAAAGTAACTACAAAGTACAAAAATAGGCTTACCTGATACAAAATATGATGGTGAATGGTGATGAAATTTCTGGAGACTTGCTCTTCCCGGGTAAACAAAGTGGCTGCGTGAAGGTCGCCAAGCGTACAGGAACCCCTTCCGGCGTACCAACCTTACCGCAAGCGGACCGCACGAAGAGGGAAGACAAGAACGGTTTATCGTTACTATGGATCACCATGGAGCCAAGAGTATCTCTCGTAGGGACCTCTCAAAGGAAAGGAAAGGGTTTGTTTAACAATCCCCGTGTGCGCCCTTTAGTCCAGGAGTAGTATACTTGAACACACCAAAGGCGTTTTCAATAGCACTTTGCAGAAGGCGAACGGTCCAAAAAGCGTTCGCCTACACAGGCGAACACGTTTGGAAGGTGTTCACTTGCGTTCGCTCTCAAAGTCACGTGACAGCGAACACTGACGCTGATTGGCTGCGAGACGAGTTGCCAACTTTGTAAGTTATAAATCAATAAAAATACTATTATGAGGAACATGAAGATATGATAAGTATTATTATGCAAAGGAAATACATTTAGCAACTGTTTACTGATATTGAAATTCATAAGAATTCTCCTTGCAGTTTGAATTAAATGAAAATAGAGTCTTGGACTCTCGAGACATCTGGGACTACGCACTCTGGCTGGTTCAGGATGCACACTTGTCACGCTACTCATTTCAAAGCTTGTGACTCCGACTTTGACTTCCAGTTATGTGAGAATTTCGTAGGTTACGCATTATCTAAGCAAAGTACTTGTAAAATATAAAGATGATAGGATATTTGCATTGTTACTTGATAATGACATAAGGTTATAGCAATATTACGGAAGATTTGGGTATATTTTTTAATGGTGGTGCTCTGAAAACTTTGGGCCAACGAACACACAACATCATGGCCTCTGACCAGTGCAACAACTTGAGGGAATGCACAGCAAAAATGTCTCGGCCAATGTAACTACTGAAGGACAAACAGTCACCAGTGGTGTAACGCCTTATCTAACATATTTTGTATTAGTGGATACTGGGTATATTACCAGTAATACCTTAAAAAGTAGGAAAATGTGACAGGGGAAGTGATACCCGGGATCTTAGAGGCTCTATTCACCTCTATTATTTTGTCTCAATACCGCCATAGGCGCTCACGTATTATAAAACAATTTGGTTAATCTTTATAAAAGGTCCGTGTCACGTACAAACACGAAACTCACATATATAGAAGGCTTGGTGACCTTGCCATAAACATAAAAATAATTGAGCCGCATGCGTCTAGCTTGGCTGTAATAATACTTGAGAGTTCGGCGAAGTAGGAATTTTTCTAAGTCCAGCGAGCTCTGCACCAGTCAAGAGTAAACACTGAAATGATTTTCAATTGTTTATAACAGATTTGTGGGTATAAATAGGGATTTGTGGGTAGCGGCATATAAGGATTTCATGGTGTCTATAGAGCTAATCCCTCCAATCACGCGCTGCCACTAGAGAAGCATAACGTTATCACGCCTACTCAGTGGCTACTGAGGGAGGTCTAGGCCCGTTTTGCCAGCCAGAAATAAGCCAGGAGAAGACAGAAAATAAGCGTCCATGCCTGGGCTTGGTGGTGCTCCCCGCCACAAAGCCTGCTGCTTTCCACGTGGGCCCAGCACAAAGGACTATGCTCGTCGCAGGCACTGTTGAGGTGGAGATAGGCGTAGCAGCCTTAGAGGACATGGAGATTGTTGAGGAGCCTCGTCCTGCACCATCTGGCAAGGAAAAACACCAGGGAAATGCTGCTGCTGACCAGATTCCCTGTCGAGATGAACCTGCCCCAGCCACCTCGGACCGTAAACAAAGGCGTCGTCTGTTCTTCCCTGCTGGCCATGGGAAGACAGCCAGTGAGCTTTTCAGCTGGTTTGCTGCCCTGCTGAAACAACATCCAGACCTGCAGCCACTGTACAAGGAGGGACGGAACCAGCCCTATATAACGGTCAATACTGACTCCTCCTTTTACGCCACCCTGGTGAGTGAGGGCTTTCTGGGCCTGGTTATGGAGTGCCCTGGCGACGATGGCACTCACCCTGTTATTATCTATGGAGTGGCGACCCACATCAATGTCAACCTGATAGAGGTACCAGCTGGATTCCATGGGCTGAAGAGGAGGATGGTGGGGTAGATGGCAAGGCCCCAACTTTTGGGAGTGGTGACAGGCAAGGTGCCCACTGAGGTGAATCTCCTGGGCCTTGGACGTCGGCGTGTGGAGCGGTATACACCTGAACCTGACCTGTGCCGCCACTGCAGTCGCTGGGGACACAAGGAGTGGCGCTGCCAGTCTGCCCCTCGCAGCAGGTACTGTGCTGGGTCCCATAAGTCAACACAGTGCCTGAATAAGATCAAGGAGGGCACCAAAATCCCTCCTCACTGCTGCAATTGTGGGGGTGACCACAACGCCCACTCCACCCTCCGCACTGTCAGGCCTCGGCCCCAAAGGGAACCTGCCATGGATGAGGTGAGTCGGCCCAGGCTTGTTTTCCGCCAGGCTCCACCTCCTCAGACCAACGCATGGGCAACGAAGCCCTCCTTCACGGCCGCTACCCCTCACCTGTCTCAGCCTTCCTGCCCCACCGCTGGCACTTCAACCACACCTGCCGTGTTACCACCTTTGCCGCAGCGCACTGCTACAGTGCCCCCTGTGCCTCTAAACACAGTGTCCCAGGCAGGCATCACTCAGGAACTGCCTGGCACCGACGCTACCCAGCAGCTAATGGCGGTGGTGAGTGCACTAGTTGCCAAAGTGGACAATCTGACTGCAACAGTCTCTGGTCTCAGTACCAAGTTTGTCGCCTTCAAGAACCAGCAGCACACAGTATGCAGTGAGACCTCCACTGTGGCCCCAACCCCATCCCTAGCCAACGGTGCTCAACAGGGCCAAGGAGAGAGTGCCGTGTGTCAGCATAGCCTGTGTGACCCACCCACAATAAAAGACAAGGCCGCAGGGCAATGTGCAACTGCTGCTGCACCCACACCGAGGATGGATACCCCCGCCAAGCCAGTCAAGGGAGCCACACGACAGCCCCGGAGCCTCTCAGGGATGGCCCCTGCTCCCCCTGCTTCAGAGAGCAAGTCACCTGTGGCAGACTGTGAGGAGGATAATGCAGGCGAATGGACACTGGTCAGCCGAAAGAAGAAGCGGTGCCACTGCCATATCCCAGCCCGGACTGCCAGCCCCGAGCCGGACCAGGGACACCTGAAGACTGCCAGCCCCATGCCAGACCAGGGACATCTGAAGACTGCCAGCTTCGAGCCAGACCAGGGAAATCTGAAGACTGCCAGCCAAGAGCCAGACCAGGGACATCTGATGGAGCAGATGTCTCGCCTGACACAGGAAGTGGATGGCCTGAAGACACAGATGCAACACCATCGCGATGAACAGTTATGTTAGCATGTCCTTTGTTTTTCCCATACTCCCTTTCTGTCTGATGTCACGTCCTTCCCCTCAGTCCTCGCTCGCCGCCGCCTCAGGCGACACGCTACGCCTCCTGCCTCTCGTTTCGCTCGGTTTACACTTGTTGTGTATTGTGCTACCGTAAATACACTTTCATAATGGACTCAGGAGTCTCCATGCTATCTCTGTTTTACGACAACTACCACATAATTGGTAGCAGCGGTGAAGGCCAGTGATATGCGAGTGACTCTCAGTGACGCCATGGTGTAGAGACAAGATGGCCGCTCCTGCCTTGTCTCGCCCGTTGTTGTGCCTAGTGGCTGTTGTCTCTGACTGCTGTTTTACGTAAGCTTCTCAACGTTTGGATCTTTCTACAGCTACGGGAATGTCAGCTGTTTCTTGATGTATTGTGCCTTGCTGTCTCCAGTCTCCTGCAGCTCTGCCTTGTCTGCTGTATTTTGGCCTGCCACTGCCTGCTGTCTCACGTGGGCTTCTCGACGCTTGGATCTTCCTACCTACAGCTTCGTTCGCAAGTTTCTGCCTGCAGTTTCCTCCCTGCTGACTGCCTGATAGACTGCTGTGCTCTTAAGTAGTCTTGTGAAGCCACGTGCACCTTGCTGCGTATCAAATCGCCACGCGTTTCAAGCCGACACATGCACTCCTTCGCTCTCTCGTGAGCTGTGCTTCAAGTCACCACCTGTCAGCCCCTCCGCCACCCCCCAGCTTCTGCCGTCTTTTGTATAAGTATAACATATACTTTTGTGCTTGTTGTGAGTTTTTAGGCGATTACAGTGTGTTTTCCCGCCAAGGTCCGTCCTGGCGCCATCTTATGCTTCTCAGCTACTCCACACCTCATCTGACGCTCCCTACTACACCCTTCTACACAGATACGTTGGGTTAGTTCCTTCAGGGTAAGTCAGTGAGTTTATCTTGTGGTGTTTATTGCATTTTAATCTGCTTTTTTTCGTCTTGGCGCCATTAATTCTAGCGTCTTCCTGTGTCTCTTAATGTTTGAATGTTTCAGCTTCTCCCATTGGCTGTGGGACGCTGCTACCTGTATCTTGTGCTCTGATTGGCTCCTGTCTGGTCGCCATCTTGATATTTTCCCGGGCTCTTCGGTGATTCGTTACGGCACCTTGCCCTTGTCTCAGATTGGCTATCACAGCCGCGGATGCTTTGAATGTCTGTTTGTAGCCTAATACCATATGTTTTTCCTGTGTGTAGGCCTGCTTTTTTATTATAATACCCTTGCAGCCTCATAAGCTCAATTATTTGATACATTTTCTTTAATTTGCTAGTGCTACAGTGTTATTTACAAGTGCAACAGTGTTTTTTGTGCATTGCTATTTTATTACTCTCTCCTCGAGTGACCTTGAAATTTTTCTGTTTCTTGTTTGTTTCTTGCTTTCTTCTATTGCTTTCTGCTTATACTTCATTGTTTTATCTCTGCATTTTCTATCTGCCCATGCTGTTGGCTAGTTATTTTATTTTCAGTATTATTTTTCTTACACTACTTATAATTATTTTCCTGTGAATTTTTTTTTCCCTGATTTTTTTTTTTTTTTTTCATGTTTGTGTGATTTTCATTATATTTTTGTATGTTCATGCCTGGATTTTCATCGCAGACTGAGACTACTACTCCATCTGATTATGAAATGTCTGTCTGATGTGTTTTCATTGCTGCTGATACTCCAGCCAGTGTATTGAGTGTTTTTCAGTATAACCACTCTAGTGAATTATTTTTGAGTATCTCATGCTTGATTTGCATCTTGTCCCATCATTATATGTCAAAATATTCTTGATGAAGCTCATGATTACATGCAAAAAAAAATTTTGATAAAGTGTATGCTTACATGATAATATTTATTTTTGATGATGATGATTAAATATTTATCAGCAGCTGATATCTATATATATATATATATATATATATATATATATATATATATATATATATATATATATATATATATATATATATATATATATACTACTGAAAACTTACTATGAGAACTTACTATGAGAACTCACTATAAGAACTTACTGTGTGCCATATTATGTTCTTATTAATTCTATTTAGTGATAAGTGATTACAGATCTTATAAACAGAACTCATATTTTTGTGAGTCATGTAACGAAAATTAATGAAGTGAAAACTTGAAAATTAATGAAAATAATTAATATTTTTGTGATTATGAAAATTTGAAAATTAATGAAAAGATTTTATATCCTTATGAGTGATGTAATGAAAATTAGTGAAAAGTAATATTTTTGAAAGTGATCAGATGACAAAATTAGTGAAAAGTAATATTTTTGAAAGTGATCAGATGACAATTACTAATATGACCATGTTTTTTGTGAAAAATGAACATTCCAGTGTTCTCAATTTTTTTTTTTAGATGAACTCTTATTTTATAGTGTTTATTTATATATTTTTTTTTATTATGATTATCACCTTCAGTGCGAGGTCGCACTGTTGTGCGTGCCCGAGCCATATGTTAGCATGTCCTTTGTTTTTCCCATACTCCCTTTCTGTCTGACGTCACGTCCTTCCCCTCAGTCCTCGCTCGCCGCCGCCTCAGGCGACACGCTATGCCTCCTGCCTCTCGTTTCGCTCGGTTTACACTTGTTGTGTATTGTGCTACCGTAAATACACTTTCATAATGGACTCAGGAGTCTCCATGCTACCCCTGTTTTACGACAACTACCACACGGTAAGACTTTCCGCACCCTAACATGGAATGTCAATGGTCTACATGCCCGTTTCACTGACTTACACTCTCATGTCCTTCTCCATAAGCCTGACATTATTGCCTTACAGGAGGTAGGGCCAAGGGTGCCTGAGCTGCGGGGTTATGCCTCCCACACCCTCAGTTGTGGTGACGGCAGTAGTCGGGGGATGGCCACTTCCATTAAACATGGGATTCCAGTTAACTTCATGGAAATGGGGGTCACTGAGGGTACTGAATTTATTACTGTTTGCTTGCAGACTGTGGATGAAATTATTTACTTTGTAAACATGTACATTCATGCTGGTGCCCTTAATATTGCAAATTTTCCTGAGTATGTTCTTGAAGAGCAGAGTGTTATCATGGGTGACCTTAATGCCAGGCATAAGGAACTAGGAAGCCACCTCACCACCAATGCCAATGGTGTGCGCTGGAAGGCTTTCCTTGACACCACAGATACAGCTGTACTTACTGGGGACCACACACCCACACATGTTCAAGGAGGCAGACTTGATTATGTAGCCCTCATCAATATGCCAACGTATACTGCCCAAACTTATTTTGTCAGGTCATTGCTGAGCGACCACTTCGCCCTGGAGACGACCCTCCTGGTGCAGTCCGCCCCGGCAGTGCCCAGGAAGCGCTTGACGGTGCCACCATCCAGGATGACGGACCTCGTCGTCCATGTGGTGGCGTGGTACGCTACCGTGAAGGGCTCCTTTGCTGATGCAGAGGCACTGTACGACGGACTCCTGCACTCGCACTCCTACAACACCATACTTCAGGAAGATCTTGGGAGTACTGACAAGTGTAGGTGTAGTCGAGGCTTGTATTAACGTTGTTATGTCACCGCTGCAACCCGCCTGGAACCCTCACCGTGTCAGTGTTGATATTCACTCTGCATCAACCCAAGAGGGACCGGCTCCCTCATGTGCTGCAAGACATGTTCATGACAAAATTGTCTAAGTACCCACACGTTGAGGCTATTCATGTTTATTGTGATGGGTCAGTCAATGGCAGCAGGTCTGGATGTGGGCTGTTCATCTGTGACTACATCTCTGCCAGTCTCTACACTGACACTGAGGTTTCGAGGCGGCTCCCTGCACCCATGTCTTCCACTAGAGCAGAACTGTATGCTGTTCTGGAGGTGCTCCACATTGTGGCGCCTCTCCATAAGAATGTATATTTCTTTATTGACAGTCAGGCTGCATTGTACGCCCTTCAATCCACCTCCCCCATGGACTGTGACCTAGTTAATAAGTGTCTTGATCTCATCCACGCCCTTGAAGGTGCTGGTGCCACGGTCCATTTCATCTGGATACCCTCTCATGTGGGTATCCCGCTAAATGAAAAAGCAGACCACCTTGCTCAGTGTGCCCTACAAGATGACACAGTGAACCCTGGCACTGAGTACATTCTGGGTTATGTTAAGAGTAGCATTAAGGACTTTGTACAAAGTAGCATTAGTGATCAGTTGGAGCTTTGTTGCCATAGGGGCAGTAGCACTAGTCTTCACTATGCACGTGTCTTCCAGAGCTGTGCTTACACCTATGGGAGACATACTGCATCACGTGACAGGGTGGCAATGAGGCTCAGATTAGGCTACAAATACTTCTAGGAAGTCAGTGCTTCTCCTGGTGTGTGCTGTGTGCTGTACCAAGGGGACACACTCTGCGTCACTATATCATGGAATGTCCTCTCATTGCTAAATTTAGGCCACAAGGTCAGCATGACTTGTACAGCCTCATTGACCATCTCCTAGACTCTGCCACCCTCAAGGAAATACTCAGGGAATATCCTCAGTTTGCTCCCAGACTGTAGGATGTCTTAGGCAATAAGGTGTGTAATATGTGTATTTATTTATTGAAATACTTGTATACTGTCCAGAGTTATTTTTGTGATACTTTAACCTTAAGTCCTTGCCCAGGGGGTGGGTGGCAAGGCCCATCCTCCTCCTTTGTTGTAATTATTTATTAATTCAACAATAAATGTATCAATCAATCAATCATATAATTTTTTAGGTTCCTTGTTAGCTTGTCATGGTACGTTGGGTTAACGCCATAACGGGGGGTTCACGGGGGGCTGCGCACTAGAGCTGGGCAAGATCCGACTTTTTATGTACTCACGAATCCGATTACTTGGTCTGGCGGATCCGTGGAATCCGAATCCGGATCCGAGTACTTGAGCACGGGGTGGCGCGGCGCTGGATTTGCCTGAGAGCGGGATCGGACTGGCTGCCCTCTGACGAATCCAAGCAGCGCGGTACTCGTCTCGCTGCTTAGATTCGTCTTCCCGCGCGGTAATCGTCTCGCTGCTTGGATTCGTCTCCCCGCGCGGTAATCGTCTCGCTGCTTGGATTCATCTCCCCGCGCAGTAATCGTCTCGCTGCTTGGATTCGTCTCCCCGCGCGGTAATCGTCTCGCTGCTTGGATTCATCTCCCCGCGCGGTAATCGTCTCGCTGCTTGGATTCGTCTTCCCGCGCGGTAATCGTTTAGACTCGGTGGTACTGGAGTCCCACAGCGGGATCCGAGTACTTGCCTTCAGACGAAGGCTACTGACGAGACTAATAATTTCTGGAAAACAATTAACACGCAGTTTAATAGAGGAAGGATGTTAGATTTATTAGAATTTATTTCGCTCTGCACAATTACATAATTCTATGGCCATATGGCTATGAAGACTGTCGCGTTCCCCCCTGTCTCTGTGGTGTCAAGGCTGCAACTGAAACTTTTTTTTTTTTTGGCCATTACCCTGGCATAGCTATTAGGCCATTTTTGCTATTTTTATTTTTGAATTTTTCTTTATTTCAGGTTTTGTTATTTATATATACGCGGAACTATTTATATGGTACGTTCTGACGTCACAGCGTATCAGCCAATCAGCAGCCTTCGGAGAAATTAAGGCATGAATGGCAACACTAAATTCATATTTTAAATGTCTCTCGCTGACTGAAATAATAGATATTATTTCTAGCCAATTCTGCTTTTTTTTTTTTTACCAATAATTAAATCATGAAGCCCAAAAAGCGAAAAACAATAGTGAATGATCGCCAGATCCATCAGGATTCACCTCTGCCAGGAAAGTAATGTATCTGAGTACCGGATTCGTCAGGATTCGCCTCAGCCAGCAAGTAATCGTCAGTGGATTCGAGTACCAGAGGCTGGTAATCGAATCCCTCCTGCCTTGTCGGATCCGGTGGATCCGGATCCAGTATTCGGATCCCGCCCAGCCCTACTGCGCACTGCCCATATAGGTTAGCTTATAGTCCGACACAAATATGAAGGCCGCTGAGGGGGGAGACCTATCGGGAATTCCCCGGTTGCGGCGTCGCCAAACGTCGCAGCCCCAATTATAGGATTAACACTGAAGTGTGGAGAAACGCCCATCTCTCTCTCTCTCTCTCTCTCTCTCTCTCTCTCTCTCTCTCTCTCTCTCTCTCTCTCTCTCTCTCTCTCTCTCTCTCTCTCTCTCTCTCTCTCTCTCTCTCTCTGTGGCTTGTTACTACTTCCTCCTGTTTCTTCTTACTATATAGTTCTCTCATGCACGTGTGTGTGTGTGTGTGTGTGTGTGTGTGTGTGTAATCCTGCTTGCGCGAGTCTTTCAACAGTTTACGTATTGGTTCTCCTGTGACGTGGCATACACACACACACACTCTCTCTCTCTCTCTCTCTCTCTCTAAAATAGACAAGTAGACATGCATCTTTTTTGTTGTTTTATTTTACTCTTTTTCCACACCACCCATGAGGTAAGGGTTAAGGTGCGTTTTTTTTTTTATAGAGGTTTTACCCTGTAAGCATAATCTTCTCTCAGCTATTTAATCAGACATTTCTTCGTCAGAAGTGTCCTCCACATTGATAATAAAAGAATCCTCTAAGCAGAACTTGTTGACGCTGTAAATAATTAATTTCTCTTGACTATGAAGGTTGCCAAGGCGAGTACCGCGGACGAGATATTCACCTTCCATCCTGAGCGACAGGGAGGGGAGGAGTGACTTGATTTGACCTGGGGATTATCAGCGGTCAGGAAGGTTGACCTCACCCATGTCCAACCTTGAAAAGTAGCAACGCTGGAGAGCAGTGGTGCTACATTTTGTGGTATATATACAAAATCATTGTCTTCATTACACTAAAACAATATTCAAAGCTCTCTATACATCCTTAGTAGAAATTTAGAGGAATACACTTTTATGACGGTTCATTAAGATGTAAGTTAATAATGAGATCGAAACATGTGCTACGATGCTTGGCGACGCCGCAGCCGGGGAATCCCCGTTAGGTCTCTCCCCTGAGCGGCCTTCATATTTGAGTCGGACTATAGGTTAGGTTACATTATGTTATGTTATGTTAGGTTAGATTAGGTTATGCTTGGTTAGGTTAGGTTGGAAACACTTGAAATATGGAAATTTTCCGGTTTTTTTATGCCCATATTGCGTTTATTTTCCCCACCAAACCCCCGATTCCCCACAGGCCCCCAAGCTTGTTTGGGGGGAGGGGGGATTGAGGGGAAAGGAGGGACAGACTTGTTATACAGAATTACCAACAGTTGTTTTACACTTAACAGATTTACCTGTGACGTCTGTGACAAGATATTTTTGAACAAGGTAGACGCAGATCTGTGCTACAAAAATCATTTGGACATGTGCATCCAGCCTCTGTCGCATGTACCAGGGCCGTCAGAAAATATTCCCTGCAGAAATTATATGTGTAATGTTTTATTTGAGCCTTGCCTTCAATTATCCCATTCCCATAATAATATCTTTATATTACGGTGGAACGAGGTTGTCTCAGTTTGGCGTGATTCTGCGACTACAGAGTACAATAGTTTTTTTTCCGGCGAGCGACGAGGGAGATTCGTCTGGCAGTGTTACTGTCGTTTTCAGTAAACTAAAAGCGTTCGCGTTAAAAGGGCGAACACTTCTGGACCGTTCGCCTTCCGCAAAGTGCTACTGAAAACGCCTCAAGACTCAAGTGTTTTATGACGTGGACAATAACATTTTGGTAAGAGACAACATTACCGTTTACAGTGTGATCCATTGTGAGGTTATAATGTTGGGTTTTTTTACTAACTCTTGATTGTTGGCAAATCTATTCACCACACCAATAAGACAACACTTGCAGCAGCCGCCGCGGCCGCCTAGCTCCGCCATCAGTGTTATTTATGTATTTTCAGATGTTTCCATGCGATTTGTTTTTTATTTCTGACCTCTTTTGCAACGTTTGTTAATCTATATAAGGTTTCCCTTAATAAAAAAAAAAAATAAATAAATAAATCAAATAAGTAAAACAGATTTCCCAAAGGTCCCCCAAGATCGCTGAAAAGAAGCGGAGCTTGAAAAAATTTCCTTTTGCGACGGAAATGATGTAGAACACCAAACAATTCACTACGTCTCGCCAGAAAAAAAAAATTTTTGTAAGCCATACGATAAAATCGTGGGTTGGATGAATTGCTATAAATTGACCTAATAAATTTTTTTAAGTATCTGCACTACAGAACATGGACATAAAAGTACATTGTAATGGTAATAATAATAATACTAATAATAATAATACTGCTACTGCTAATGATAATTTCAACGTCATATGATAGATAGCTTCGTATCATATTAGCGGCCGGAGTGACAGATGGTACGGTACGGGCCCAGGTAGGAGTGACGGAGGGCCAGACACCATGTAGTGCCCGGAGAGAGAGAGAGAGAGAGAGAGAGAGGCGGTCCTGGCTAGTTTTGCACCCTGGGCGAACAGTCCATTGCCCCCCCCCCCCATTTCCCCTTCACTCCGGGGAAGGAAAAGAGGTATTATAATATTATGGTATTATGATACTGCAGAGGTGTCAGTCTATCCACTCCCCCTTGCTGTTCCTCCGAGTGACACACACACACACTCTCTCTCTCTCTCTCTCTCTCTCTCTCTCTCTCTGACACAGACATACACAACCTGTATAACTCAGCAACAAGTTGATGCGGTAATAGGAGCGCATCACCGCCCATTGCACCAACTTGACGTGGAAATGAGCGGTATTAGTCTCGAATACCGGCGATTTTTTTCCTGCGCACTTTTATTTATTTTTTTATTATCTTTTTTTATGGCGCTCGTGCGCCTCCAAATAGATTGCGCCCTGGGCGGTCGCCTACATTGCCCATAACAAAAAATCGGCTCTGAGAGAGAGAGAGAGAGAGAGAGAGAGAGAGAGAGAGAGAGCAGAGTTGAGATACAAAATAGAGAGAGAAAGAAATAAAAGAATAAGAAGCAAGGACACAGGACAGCCGGTTATAGGTCATGCGGGAAGCTGAAGCAGAAAGGACTGGCCACACATGCACAAACAGTGCTCACTGCCGCATAAACATGATACCCCGCCACCTGCCAGCCTCTGAGACAGCTAGTTGTAGGTAAACACCAACATGCACTACTTTCAAATGGGAAGGTATACGGGGTTTTGTGGGTACTTTAATGTTCTAGTTACTGATTCTCAAGATTCCTTAACATGAAAAACACTGTTGGTAAAAGGATAAGGGATCATCTCCGTGATCTTTGAAAGTAGTGATGAGACAGCAAAGCGCTTCAGCACACACCTCACTCCTACGTCATTATCAATGTACTGTATCTGCTACCTAACACACATTCACCATTATTCTTATATTCCTCCTACATGGCCACTGACGCCACATGCTTCTCTACACATTACTGTTTTAATGAAAATACAAATACGTATCGATTACACATGCCTTTAGAAGTGTCGGACGTCTGGCGTCACCTAAGAGATCTCTCCGGTTACTGGCTGTTCTTCCGTCCAAGACTCCAATGCCGGTCGGCAGGAACCGTAACCAAACCTCGAAAGTTCCAAACACTGTTTCGTCTGTCTCAAACCAAAACCTGTTGACTTCTAAATTCATATTTCCAAGTGCTGTCGTTATCAATTCTACACTTCTAATTTTATTTCAGATAGACATTTGCCTCACTTATCAAAACAACATGACGTAATGGCTACCTACTAGATAAATTAAGTAAAAGACTTGTTTCGGAGCCTTGAACTTTATATTTTTTTCTATCATAACATTCAATAGACTGATTTCGTCACTCTTTGAGACTGATGTGATGTCTTTAGCTTTACCGAATAAGACTCGAAGATTGCTGGACTGGGATGGATAAGGCGGGTTCACATGTGCCAATTTGCGACTGAAATTTACGTCTGTAGAGTTTCCGACTCGTCCTTCTAATCGGAAAATGTCACACATAGTGACTGGAAAATATCGACTAATTGGCGCCTTGTCGGGAAGTGTATGTAAACAAACAGCAAACCGCCAAGATGTCTTCCTCCAGTGACGATGCTGAAGCGGTGTTTGCTCTTGTTTTGGCGTACAGGAAGAGTCAACAGAAAAGAAAATGCCTGTGGATACGTCCCTGCCTAAGTAAAAGGAAAGAAAGGAGTGTCTACCACACTCTAAAGTAGCCTACATTTCTCATAAGAAAATTGATAATCTTTATAAGAGTATGTACAATTGCGATCAAATTAAATCCTGACAAGTATTCAATCCTCACCTCCAGGCTCCAACAACACCCTGCATTGAGGGAAACACTTCTTGCAGAGTGGCAGCTATTTCGTCGAACGACGATTTGCGCTTATTCTTTTTTATTATTTATTTATTCATTATTATTTTTTTTTACTGTATAATTCATATCTAGGATCCCAGATGTGTTCTATTTTCCTCACCAACTCTTAAAATTTTCTCTATACATGGAGACCACATTTTGAAAAGCTTACTCCGTGACGTCACAGCGTATATAAAGTCGAAAATCGACTAACAAGATAAACATGTTGGTCTTGTTTTGCGACTGTTTTCTCCAGTCACTAGGTACCGCTTTTGAGTCGGAAACTCTACTGACGTAAAATTTCAGTCTCAAATTAGCATTTGTGAACCCACCGTAGTGTGGCGATCCAATTCTCATATTCTCCTTGGGACTGCCTGCTACCTAGATAAATTATCTAAACTCCATTTATAATGAAATCATCCATGATTATAATTCTAGGAACACTTTAAATTAATTTGAATATACTCTGATCGAGCAGGTGCCAAATTGTCCAAGTCTCCTGGTAAATGGGAAATATCAATGGTTAGCTGGGTTCTAGTATTACTTAAATATCCTAGGTGATATTGCGTTGTCAGTCAGGGGTTACTTATACAAAGGATATTGCTAGTTGATAATCCCTAATATTTGAATATTTCAAGTGCAATTATGGTGATTAATTGCTTATAATATAATGATAACTCAGCAAGCCATTACTGGGTTCTTGTTCTAATAACCAATTGAATATTAAGGTTGTCTAAAGTAGATGAGCATTATTTGAACAGGTACACCAGCTTCACACTAATTCAAACACTTCTATCAACAGGTGTAAGTAAATCACAGATTCTTATTAGATGTTTATATGCAGTATTTCCATGGCAAGCACAGAAGCCTGCCTTGTTGACCAAAATAATGTATTTAAAATAGCAGTCATCTGATATTTACACTTAAATAACTACTACAATATATAGAGTAATTTTCTTCCATAGAGCATCTTGACAAGCATATAGTTTTACTTACACATTTAGCTTGAATCTTGTGTTGGAGTTTTGCTATTAACATAAGAACAAGACAAGTCTCTTAATTGCCATAACACTGATACCATCAAAAGAGTTTCCTCAACACTGATCAGCATTCTCACCAACACTGGCACCAGTAAATGCTTCACATTTCACTCATTCACTAAAGAGTTTAATGTTTCAGGTTTTGTATATATTTAGGTGATTATATATTGTAGGTTTGGCCAAGAACAATAATCTGCCTAAATGTCATCATAAATATGGGCACATACTTAAAACATATCACATTGCACAGAGACTATAAGAAAATAAAAGAAAAATGAGCTTAATTAATGTAGATCACTAGAAAAGAATGACTAAAGCTTCATCTCCCACACTACCACATGCGCATCACTGTCGTTGGTGTGGCTGCTGTGGGGGTCGTCCGACTGGAGCCTCAGGTTGATATAGCCTCGACCGCCCATAAGAGTCATGAGTGTTCTGGACTGGTCGGTTTCCTTGCGTCGGGAAGTTCTGTTGGACGTCACGTTACCTGACTCAGGCTGGCTTGAGGTGTTGCAAGAGGTAATGACACTGCTGATGCCACTGCCACTGCCATCTTCTGACCCTGAGGACGTGGTACATGCTGAAGAGGCTCTTGAATCCATTGACCAGGTTGATAGGTCCAGGGAACGTGGTCGGGAGGCTTTGAGTCTGACCCGACGGTCCAGGTGCTGACCTGAGATGGCACAGCTAATTCTGGATCACTGCGACGCAGAGAATCATACCGGGACAGTAAAAGTCCCTCCCCAGGCACCATGGGCTCATCTTCATATTCATGAACATTCAACAAGTCCCCATATAGGCCATAGACATCACATTCCTGGCTGCCTGCTAAGGTCCCAAGTCCCAGTCCTCGGGGAAGAGTCTTGGACAGGCGCCTCATGTGCTGCTGGGCATCTCTGGGTTTGCGTCGCAGGATTACAGGGGAGCTGAACTGCTGTCGCAACAAAGGGGGCACACGTCGGGGTGGGATCAGGCTGCCGTCACTCTGCTGCTTCTCCAGCCGGGCAGTGAGGTTTGGTGTTGCAGTAGCACTTCGTGCATCTTCTGAATTAGTGAGTCTCAAGCCATCCTGCTGGTGTGACTGACCCTCCTGACTTGATGGTCGACAGCTGGACCTCAATTCAGGGAGTGTGGCATGTGGCCTGGCATGGGGTTGTAGGGTTAAGAGGAATGTAATTGGTCCTTTGTGGGCATGGTAGCTAACATTTGCCCGACCACTGATAATAGGTACACCTTCCAACCGTGGCAGTGGAATTGTCAGGGCAACACCAACATTTGTTCCCACCCATAGGAGTCCTCGTGAGGCAATGAGGGCAGTTACACTAATGTTTGAGGCAGGAACACCTTTTTCTCCCAGAACACGGTTAATGTTGGAGGCAACATTAATGTCTTGAAGGTGGCGAAAGGTCTCTGTGTGATACAGGCAGATTGTTGAGGTGTTCTGCTGAGCAATCCAGAGGCCAATGCCAGAGTGAGCCATCAGCTGCACACCACCAGCACCTTCATGATGAACTGAGAACTTTTTCTGTAACAAAACAGAGATACATTATCTATTTTCCTATACCTAATTTATTTCTTTGTAAATTCTCTTTGGATGTCACATCATATTCTAAAAGGAGCTTTTAAATACTTCACAGTAAAAATTATGATTTATTTTCATGTCATAGGAATGAAACGTACAGTTATTTCAGCAGTGAAGCAATCCACCACTCGCACGTTGTCTCCACAGGCAGCATAGACATGAGTATTGATGGGCAGCAGGGCAGACACAGGCCGGTTGCCAAGGCTGATGCTGAGAGGCTCCCGTAACTGCCACCCTCCATCAGAGCCTCGTCGATACACTTGGACACACCCATTGCTCAGCCCAACATATACCTGTGAGAAAATAAAATGCAATGTTAGCTTACATTATACATACTTACTTTTGAATAAGATATCACTTTCTTACTGAGAAGTATCTACATTTAGAGTAATGTGTCTGGTTTATTCTCTTCCTAAGGGCCACTCACCTGGTCACAATGATACTTGATGGTGGTGATTGCTGCTGGAACTGTTGTTGACCCGAGTTCTGTTTGTCGCTCTGGGTCCAGACCGCTATACACTATCAATCTGGAAGAGCAAGTTTGAAATTAAGAACTGTACATACTTTTCAGACTTAATAGTCTAAAAAATTATTAAATTTCTGAACTTAGTAGTCTAGTGAATGAAATTCTGAATGATCATTGAATTTCTGCTTTTTTTTTTTCAAAATGTATATTAAAATGTTTATATTTTCTTAATTGAATAGACTATATCATAATCCAAATTTACATACAGAGGTCCTTTTTTACTGCGCACCTCAGTTAATGCACTTATGTGCACCCTCACTTTGTTACCATCACTCGCACAATGTGCAAAATTTTTTATTTTATGCACATTTGGCAAAAAAAACTTTCATTTGAGAACAAAATATTTATGCTATAAAATCAAATTTTTCACAAAAAAAAAAAATAAATAAATAAAATAAATTAAAATAAATTTTAAAATTATATTTCAACAACAAAAATAATAATTAGATGACAAAATATATAAGTTAAACATTACATAACAAAGAATTAATGAGACAGTTCGATGCCATGTTTATGTTTTGGTCCAGCCATGTTGTTCCACTTCCATCTTGCCTGTGTTACAGTTTCATGTTTCACATTTGCTAAGCATTATGATATTTTTTACCTTTATAAGTTGACGATGCGTGATATTTGTGATCTCTCTAGGTTCAAGAATATGGTTCCTTCCAGAGAGAAGGGTGTTACAGGTATACCTTATCAAGAAATGGAAAATATTTTTGCTTTGAGAGAATCTAGACATCATAGCCAAGGTTGAGGCAGGTGAGAAGCTTCATGAAGAAGGCAGATTTTACTCTATTAATTAGTCCACAGTTTGTAACATGGTGAAATGTAAAGATGCCATAAAGAACACAGTGCAGGAATGATCAATATGGGGGCCCTTATGTGGGAGTCTCAGGGGCCAGTCATGGTGGGTCCTAGTCCCAATCTTATTTTTAACATAAGGTTCTATTATTCTGTTAATGCATTTTCGATATATGTGCACATTTTCTCAGTCCCTTTCCTGCACATTAAGGGAGGACCCCTGTATATACATAAATGAAATTAAAACAAACTGCATTATAAAATAAACCATAAATCTCCTTTCTCTATGATATATGAAGATTTCATGCAATATAATATCTGTGTGCTCATTACAATGTCTATATATGAGCATGTTCATACCTGTGTGAGTGAGTGCCCATCCATACTGTATGGGCACGCAGGGAAGGCTCCTCAGTGGTGGTGGTGATGCCCGGCACGTGCTGCAGTGAGGTGATGCACACCTCCACTAGGTCCACCCGCACCACCTCCCTTAAGCCAACCTGCAGGACAGGAAGTGTTATGCTCAAGGAACCTACCATTAGGTGTTATAAGTTAATGATATAATAAAATATAAGTTTACAAGCAGAACACTTTTCATTGATCTGGGTGTGTACCTGCTGCATGAGGTAGATGGTGATGTGTGAGGAGACGCCATCAGTGGAACATAGCCACAAGTAGGTTTGATGTCTTCCTGTCCCAGAAAGCCGGCTGGGCCTGGCCATCGTCAAGGTGTAGCAGCATCCACATCGCACCTGAGGATAAAAAGATGGAGAGATCATTCATAATTACATGAATTTTTTGGCTACCACAGCTTACATGTAACAAATTAAACAATTTCTTCTGGAAAATATGTAAACTATCTTTTTATATAAATTAATTATGAAAGAAATATACACTTTAAAAAATCTTGTATGACTCAGGTTAACAAGTAAATTAGCAAAAATGAAAAGATGTATCAATCACCATCTTCAGTAAATATGTCCATCAGCTGTGGCCTTACCTCAGTGTCATAAGGTGAAGAGAAAACTGGAAGTGATTTGACAAACAGAGGCATTTTAGTTGATGGTCGCTTCTCCTGCTCTGGTACATCCCAGGCTGGAGAGTTGGAGCTGTCAAGTGCCAGCTGTGCTAAGCGGAGTTCTGGAAACAACACAAATGTCAAACATGATACTGAGGAAATGTACACCTATTATATATCAACAGATGTAAATAATCTCTGGGGATGGTTGTGGAGTTTTTTATTCTTACCTACAATCCAGTCTTTTTTGATGACAGGATTATTTGTTTGGAAAGTGAATGTCTCTTTTTCACGGCCATCCTTGTTCTTGACAGTAAATTGAAGGCAGCAGGCATCAACCCATGCCATCTGCTCATCTCGCACATGCAATGCTCTCTGAATACTTCCAGAAACTTGTTGTAAATGCTCCAAGGTGAGACCCTGTTCAAAACAGCAAAACATTACTATAAACCCTCTACCATTTGCAATTACATTTAAGTGTTTACATATTTCATGCATATATAATATAATATATATTATAAATGTACTACTCACATCATATGTTCCCTTGAGTGTAGAGACTAGTGTTGATATTCTAGCAACAACCTCATAATCATGCATGAGATCATTCATTTCTTGGCACAAATTGTCAACATTGGAACCCAGGGTCTCTTCAGGGATGCGTGAGGTGCTGATGGAGCCTGTCTTGTTGGCACCGGAGGCCAGGAGGCGACTCAGTGTGGGGGAGGATGTGGTGTCTTGGATCTGATTGAAAAATGTTTTGATGATAATGAACATTTCTGAGAATAATGAATGTTAAATCTCTAGTGACATTATGTTAACTTATCTTATAATTTCAGTTTTACATAAGAATTTAATTAAAAAGTAGGTAACCATGGTAATATGATAAGAAACTTCAGCTATTACTTGATTATTTTCTCATTGGAGATATTTGCATGCAATGGAAACTATACACTGTCATGTGCCAGGTGGGTTCACAGGATTCTGTATTTTTATAACTTTTTTCCACAGGAAACCAAATACTTCAAACATTACAATAACTTTACTTTATAACTACAAACATTACAATAACTGAATTCATAATATATCAGTTTTCACCAGTGTAGATCTTCATGTTATATTCTAAGACCAAGGAGAGAGGCATGAGTGGGTCAGTTTTACCTCCACATCAGTGACAGGGTACGCCCACTTGAGGGAGAGCCGTTCATTCTGCTGCCCATACTCGTCATTGGTCTTTGGCACCACAGTGACACACATGATCAAATCGTTGGTGAGGAAGAGTCTTCGTGCTTTGCTCTTAGTTATCAGTCCACCTTGGTTGAATTCCTGATGAAGAACGAGTAACCATGTAGGAAAGTAAAATACAAGTACTAATTGAAAAGTAAGAATAATATAAAATTTTTCCAACTGGTTTCATAATGCTATAAATTCTTGATGATATTGACTAACTGATAAGACAAAGAAATCACACAAGTGACACTGATACTGAACATGCAAGGAAAAAGGTTCTTAATGAATGAAATGGAAATGAAAAATTTTATAATCATCAAGTTATAAAAAGAGAAGGTGAAAAATGGGAGAACAAGAATGTGCAAGAAGGAAGTGGATTAACAGTAGCTAGTAGACTTCATTGTGGCTGTTCCTTTGAGGGACTTCCACACAACAGCAGCTATTAGGATGAGACAATTTCCTCACCAGTTGTAAGACGTCATCCTGGCGTAGCAAGTAGCGGTTCCCTTCTTGTATTCCTCGCAGGGCAAATTTAGTGTTGATGTGCTTCAGAGTGTCTCGGAAAGCCTGATACTGCTCAGCCTCTCGCTTTCTCTCATTCAGCATTTCAGCCAAAGACTCAAGCTGAGTGAGAGCCAACTGTAGGGACATTCTGTCATGGTGACCCTGTGGAGTGTGCTTCAGCAGGTCCTGGGGGGGAAGGGGGCAGTATTGGTAAGCTCATTAAATATCTAAAGTGGACAGATACATAACAAAAAACTTTCAAATTCAGAACACAACAAAATACTGAGTAGTGTATAAATGCATATCTTTACATATAACTTACTCTTTGAAATCAAACTTTGCAAGGTTAATTCTGTTTTACAATAAATGTGACAGAAAATTATCAAAGTGTAATTGTACCTGGAGGAAAAGAATAAACTGTGGAAAGCGTTGAACAGGTTTCACCATGAGTCCAAAGAATGACAATCGATCAGGCGAGGTGATCTGACGCATCTGAAAGTATGATTCGTTTTAATTCCTTTATCTATACATTTAGTTTACTAATACTATAAAATTTGCTTCTCAGTCAAAATTTGTAATAAATTTCTAAACTGATTAAATTTTTTATTGCATGAATTTCTATAGCAAAAGGAAATATCAAGCAACAAAAACATGGAAGAAACTAATTTCAGTGTTGAACTGCCACAGATTGTCACTAAACATTTTGTGTCCTAGTAAAGAATTTGATATACATCATCCAAAATACAACAATTCATGTGTAACACCTTTAGAAAGTCAGCAAATGCAGTTTTCTTTTTTGACTCTTGTTTTGCAACTTCCATGGCACGAGCAAAGTTATTAATAAAGTCGCTGTATATGTCCAAAACAATGGCTTTGGAGAATGAAGCAACAAACACATCCCCAATCTTCTCCTCTCGGTCCCACTGGCGGACACACTCAGCCAGGGCGATGCGGAACAATGTGTGGCACTGCAGGATCTCCGACACCCGGTGGAACAGCGTGGTGAGTTTGGCTGCGTTCACTACTGGTGGCTTGGAGTCCTCTAGTGGCTTTTTGTATTCCTGTAGGAAGGAAGGCTAGTGGTGAGTACCATTCAAAGAAGAAAATGTATCTTGCTTGATCCATGTTTATGTAACATTTCTGATTCTAATGGCTTCTAATATAGATAAGGACTTTTATGATTTCTAACATAAATAACAATACAGTATATCTATTACAGAGTTTAAAATCTTGTTAAGAATTATAAATTACACAAAATATTTGAATTTAAAACAGTTTGAGCAAGATTCTTTGAACATGAAAAGCTGAACACAAATAACAGACATGAGAGCAAGATTTGCAAGTATGCAGTAGCTATATATTGATATTACTTTAAGTATAACCTATTCTTCCATGAAACCAAATCCACCGAATTCTAAAACTGAGCTTCAAATTATATAAAACACATGTGTGCTTATATTCATATGACAACTCACATTGACTAGTCTTTGGAGGGTTGCCACATAATTGTTCTCACTGTGAACTATAGAGGCAACTATGTGCCGTCTCTTGATCTGCTCAGGACTCAGGTTTGGAGGCATTGGTGGGAGAGCTGGAGGTTGGTGTCTGCGTTGGAAGGTGTGGGTGAACACCCCACCATTCTCAGCAAACAGACCCCCGTGCTCTGAGTCTGCCTCTTCCAAGAGTTTTGGCATCCTGCTGTTTGTGACTCCGTTGGTGCCATTGGCAGTGGCCGTGTAGGAGCTGGTGCGCTCAGTGTTGGCAATTGTACTGCTCCGGCGCTCAACGTCGTAGTTAACACTTTTCCGAAGTGAAAACCAGCGATACAGTTTGTTATCCAAGGCAGGGGCAGGATCTGAGGAGAGTATATAATTCTTAAATATGAAATTTGCCAGAAATTCTTAAGTATGTTATAAGAGAGGTTCTAGCCCAGGAATTCTAAATCTTTTTCTTGTTAAGAACCCCCTGAATTATAAGACCATCTACCTGAACCCCCAGTAATCTGACATCAAGCAGAATGTCAATTCAATCACTGACACAATCTCAATCTGCAATGGTAATGTAGAGATTATTATTAGATAGCCATCTAAGTATCCCTGGAAATCCTCTTGTGAACCCCTGGGGGGTGGTTTGCAAACCCAAGGCTGGGAACCCATGCTCTAGCCAATGACAATAAAAAAAAGTTGGACATATCAAAAGTTACACAAATTCTCAGTGACTCATTTCCACATGTCTTCAAGCTTGTTTGCATTATTTAAGGATAAAATCATCTCGCAAATAAACACTAACAGACAATGTCAGTTAAGTATAAACCTTTTGATCTGACATTCATCCAGTTAAGAAAAGAAAGTAAGTAGCTTAAAGTTAAATAAAAGTTAAATACAAGGTTTACATCAAAGTTCAAACACTGTGTTGGTATCATAGCATAAAAACTTGCAGACCATTGTTCTTTCACCATTCACAATTGATATGATAAAGGTGGTGTGAATTTCTGACACCTGCATAAAATACTGGCACTGATGAGATAGATATAGCATATTTCTCATATGCTAATTCTGACATTGTAAAGGACTGCTGAGTTTTGATAGTGATAAGACAGGTAGTATTATATTTTCCTGACTACGTTATTCATGATAGCTAAACACAATATACAACATAAATACAAGATTTTTAGGAGGAATGACATTTAATAAGAAAGTCTAATAATTATACCTGTTCCCTTGCCCACATAACCAAAGTAGGTGCCCCATCAAAAGCTTTTCTCAGAGAAGCCTCAGGTCTTATGAATAACACTCACGATCTTCAGATGGCTTAATGGAAGCGTCTTTTGGCTGGTCCTCCTTAGAGTCCTTGCGTGCAGCATCCTTCAGACCCTTTGTGGACTGCCTCCTTTCTCGCCACTGTTCTTTCTTCCGTAGGATACGTTGTTTAAAGTTCTCCAGGCTGTGAAGAGGAAAGAGAGGTTACAAAGATGTCCTTGAAAATTGAAAATTATTTTGCTTCACTTCATTGGCAGTGAAAATATATTATGAAGAACAAATTTTCTGGCTGTCAACACTTTCACTGCTATGACCTTTCAACTTAAATAAAATGTCTGAATATGTTTCCATTACACATGAAAAAGAAAAAGAAAAAAAAACAACTTCCTGGTAGCAAAGAGGATTCAAGTCGTATAAATTTTGGTCAGCATTTTTTTTTTTTTTTGTGCTTAATTAAACTGTCCTGGGTTAATCAAATGAAGCAACAGCATATTATCATGAACATTCAAGCGGTTGAATCCAGCATGCTCTCAATAATCTGCTGGTGTAACTTATATATTTAGGTCAAACACAATGGTGATGATTCTTAGCAGTAACTAAGGTAAAAAGAATTACGGCAAATACGCTATTATGAACCTACAAACAATCAGGATTTTTCGCCACATGTCGAGACCTGATCACCATATCTCTTTGGTATTCAGGGCAATCAGTTTAGGTATTTGAATTCAGCCTGGTGGTGGGACGTGGCCAGACTGCAACACAAACGTGAGTGTGTTGGGATTAGACTCGTTCTATTATCTGTAAGTAACTAACACGCAGGAAACGAACAAAAACGAAAGGGGGACCTCCACACTCTTGGGTTTATTGTCACTGCGAAGGTTTGATGAGTTATCAGGGGATAAAAATCAAGCTTACATAGGCTACGTAATTCACCAGGACAACGGACATCTTGGGAAAGAAATGTTTAGTACAAGGTTATGAAGGTAATGGGAAGTACAATACTTAAGACGAAGTTAATATGCCACGAAACTCTATCTAACTTAACGGGCAACAAATTGTTAATTAAATGAGTGAGTGTCTTGATTACTTATGATTTGATCACTAACAACAAACTTATGTTCGGATGTGGGAAGGGAAACAAAATACACACAATTTTTGGACACGTTCTAGTGAAAGGTGAGAAATGGTGCATGTCTTGTTATAATTGGTTAAACGTTATTTCTGGAGCACGTAGTATATACTTGCAAAACTAACTTTTGGCTCCTGCCGAGGGTGAGGCTGGCACTGCGCCGCAGCCCCGTGGCCCGCACCGCCCGCGGCGCGTCCTCCGCCACGCACCGGGGCAAGTCCAACATACTCTGACTAGTGTTCATTCGTATGTCATCAGAGTCACGCAGCACTGAGTCACAGGACCCGTGATTCCCTGAGTCTTCACCGACAGCCTCCGTGTCACCGGGCGTCGAGTCCTTAGAGACATCGTTTGAAGAATCTTCTCCTGAATCCGAATCACGTCCCAGGGCCACCACATCAGGATTACTGCACCGAGAGTCGTGCCACGCGTCACGAACTATGGATTCTTTGAGGCTCGGAGAGTCGTGTATTCCAGATCCCGCGATGCTCCAGCGATTTAGGAGGTCATCACCAAGCAGGGACTCCCCCTCTCGCAGGACCACCCCGGATGATGGCATGAAGGCGTCCACCTCCTCCAGGTAGCGAGTATCAAGGCTGATTGGGGTGCTGTGCATGGGTAGGTCTCCTTCTTCTGCACATTCTTCGTTGATGGTAAAAAGCTGGCTGGTGCTGGAGCTGCGCGGGCTGCCGTCATCACCGCTGCCTGCTTCCCCGCACCCTCCGCCCTCTCCATTTGAATTAGACCATGCTTTTATTTCTTCTTCATTATTTGGTTGTTCATTTTCATTGTGAGTAGTAGTGATTGTTTCTTCCGAATCAAGACACTGCACATTTTCCGCCGCTCCGTCAAACCCATCATACCACCGCGTGGACCTAAGTGAAGAGGGGTCCTTTGAAACACGTGAAGCGCTGGCCGTATTTTGGTCTAACATAACATGTGTCATTAAGTGCGGGGAAAAGCTTAAGTTAAATGCTTGCGTTGGCAGCCCTGAACCTGACTCACACTGCTCTTCGCTGGCAGTTACGGGGAGCCCACCACCACCACCACCACCATCACCACCACCACCACCACTGACGTCACTTGCATCGCCGCCATCGTCCCGAGAAACCTTGGCGGATTTTCGACGAAACCACCATTTCATTTTCACACTAAATTCGGATCTGGATCGCAAGTCCTTGTGTTTCACATCACCAAGTGTTGCTTTTCTCATGTGTGGCGGCAGTGTAAGGGAGCCATCTGTTTTCGGTAAATTTTTGAACTCACTGCCGTCCTTTCGCCTCTCCTCCTGTGACCTTTTCCTGGCGTCGTGCAGGTTGAGGCTCTGCGATCGTGACAACTTTATTCGACTCTTAACAGGAGTTCCCCCTGAATTCTGCTTCGACATTGGGTAAATAGGAAGCGCCATTGTTTTCTGTTCATGAGGTTTTATGTGCTCCTAAAGTTTTACACACTTCCGGCTGCGGCTCGCTTTCCGGCCCACACAATTTAGCAACAGGGTTTGCACGTTAGTTGGAGAGCGTGGTGTGCACCGGAGGTTCGACCACCAGCAGGAGCAACACTGGCCGAGCAGCGGACGGGCGGCAGTGCTGCTCCCCGCGCCGCGCCACGGTGACTGTCTCGCCTGTCACCACCTCGCCTGTATCGACATCTCGGCGGCCAAGATTAGATACGCGCACTGATAAAAATGGAACATAAAACTATAGTGTATGTATTTCATCACAGTGCTGCTGCATTCGATACGTAAGAATGCAATAACGATGTTGATTTATGCGTCCGCGCGTCCAATATTGAAGAGTTATGAGCTAATGCAGCAATAATACCGACTTGTTTCTACCTTCGAGCTCTAGATATCAATGATCTCCCCGTAAGATAAAGTATTATCTCTCATCACCCTAGTAACTAACACCCTTTTATAAGCCAATCAAGTCACATCACAAGAACAAAATCCTTCATGTGTTTAAACTTACTGATGAGAAATTTTCTTGATAACCTAAATTCTCTCTCTCTCTCTCTCTCTCTCTCTCTCTCACTCACACACACACACACACACACACACACACACACACACACACACGGCTAACGAACGGCTTATTATTTTTTTTCTTTATAAAAAAAAAAAAAAAAAAAAAAAAAAAAACAATCACAAACCGATCTGCTTCACAATCCGGGAGGCGCGCTCTAAAAATCTATCAGAACTGAGACAGCAACGGGAATCAGCAACAAATAGGAAGTTTGTTCGCGGTTTCCTTAAATAACCGAGTTTTGTCTGAGGAACAGAGTGAGTGCCAACTGTTTACGGGGGCCGCACGGTGCCTGACCTTGGCATCGTTTTTGTCATGGTGGAGAGGGTGATGTTGTACGCGCGTCAAATGAATTTTTACAACCGTCCAAATAATGAAGGGCAAACAAGACTGAAAGAGAGGGAGGGCAATGCACTTACTTTGGAGCCTGCGTCTTGACCGGGGCTCCTCCGTTCTCCTCTTCGTTGCTGGAGTACGACTCGAAGTCTTCGGAACCCCAGGAGTCTGAGGACGACAGCTGGCGGTGCACGTGAAGGCGGCGAGAGACCCACGTCTCTTCGTTGCCGCCTCCCGCCGTGCCTCCTGCCCCGCCACCCCGGATCCCGCCGCCGCCACTGCCCAGGTCTGAGATGTCCTCGTAAATGCGGTCCTCACACCAAGGCCCGCTCAGCGTGCTCGACCGGCTGGAGCGACTCGACCTGCTCGACCTGGAGTCTGGAAGGAAAAAGTTGTGCATCAGACACTGACAACACTTCATTACATTACTAGGTTAAATAAATATGTAATCTTCAAATAAACGAAATTCACTCAACTTAATCTAAATGACATGAGCGACAAGGAAGAAGTTTAGTCACTTCACTCAAATCAAAGATGTAAAACATTAATAATCACCGAGTGGAAACAGTGCATAAAATTGTGAGATAATATACAATCTATTGTGGCTCCAGCCCGTGTCCGCCACGGTGGGCACGTGACGCCATCAGCGCTAGCCCCAGGCATGGGCGGCCACCCAGAGCAGGGCGCTGCGGCACCACTAGACAAGACAACACTGTCAGTTTAAGGAGTGTCATATGTACAGCGTAAAGTGTTAGCAGAGCAGTGAAAAGACACCACCATCATCCCCGTAAGCAACTAAGCAAGCAGATGAACGAGAAGGCGCAGAGAAGAAGCACATGCAGGCAGCCCAGCACCAAGCAGAAGCAGCGCCGCCAAACTACCTAGGACGTCGCCTTACCACAGTCTGCTCCATTCGCCTCGTTATTATTATCTCTCTCATTCCTGTCTTCAATGGTCTCATAGATTGGCTCACAGGTCGCGAGTACACTCTCACAACCAGCTTCTTGTCGTCTGCACACTCCACTTACGCCACTCTCAAGGGCGTGAGTTATGTCATCAGCGGTGTCACTCCTTTCCTCCACAAGTTTCGGAGAATCGTAAACATGTTCGTCTCTGGCTGCCTCTACCCCTGTTGGTGCGGGACTGCTTTCCTCCCTTTCTGGAGTCACCACGGAACAATTCTCGTGCTTTTCTTCGTAAGGAGGCACAGGCACTGGTCGCCCTTTGTGAATCGTGGCGTAATGCGGCTCTCCGTCAGCATTCTGCAAAGGTGCCTCTGCCGGCGGCGTCTCGCTCTCCACAGATGTGGACGATGCTCGAGAAGAATCTTCATCAGAACTGCCCCCGACGGCGATCTCTATTTCGTAGTCTTGGTCAGCGTCATTACTCTCCGCCTCGACTATGCTTTCTTCGGTTTCGTGTAAACTCTCTTCACATTTGTCCACTCCAGTCTCCAGCGGCGCCTCTGTTTTCTTATCTGCCTCACCACTATCACAGTCACTGCCACACTCCTCAGCTGGTGGAAGCTCATTAGGCACAGTTGGTGGAGGCTCATTAGGCACAGCTGGTGGAGGCTCATTAGGCACAGCTGGTGGAGGCTCACTAGGCACAGCTGGTGGAGATTCACTAGGCACAGCTGGTGAAGGCTCACTTGGCACAGCTGGTGAAGGCTCACTAGGTACAGCTAATGAAGGCTCACTAGGCTCAGCTGGTGGAGGCTCACTAGGTACAGCTAGTGAAGGCTCACTAGGCACAGCTGGTGGAGGCTCACTAGGTACAGCTAGTGAAGGCTCACTACACACAGCATCCTGCGCCGCCTCCGCCTCCATGGTTTCAGGGGCTTCGAGAATTGTTTTTGTTGTCCTTTCATCCTCTTTCAGTTTTTGTTTTGTCTCGTTCTGAGGAATATTCGTGTCACTTTGGTGATAATTTTTCTTCACTTGTTCAGGAAGTGGCTCATTAATATTGGAATTTTCATGAACAGGACACGTGTCGTGGGACTCGTTACAAATATTGTTCAGGTGGGCGTCGTCACATTCTGAACGGCGGGGGTCCTGGGGAGGGGTGAACAGCAGCGAGGGAGCGGTACCCCTGCGGCAGCGGCTACTCCCTTCCATTTCCGTAGGTGGATCCTGTCGGAACTCACAGGAATGTCGTCGGTCGCTGGTGGAGTTTAGGGCCTTTAACTCTGGCAGCACGCGGCAGATGGCGGTCATGAGGTCAGTGGCATCCTCGTCCACCTCGAAGCTGACGTCAGGCACATCCATCTCTTCCTTGTTCTGGGTCAACATGGTGTCTCCTGCTTCGCTTCTTTGATTCAATTCTTCCTTTACCACCTTTTCCGCGGGCAGAATCAAACCCTGCAAGTCGCCAATGTCTCCACTCTGATTGTTGTTGCCGTCGCTGGCGGGAAGAAATGGGAGGCTGGAGCCTTTCTGACCTTCCAGCAGCACCTCGTCATCGACTCCTGCCGGCGCGTAGGAGCAACCGTAGCCAGAAACTTCACTCTCGTCCCCTGTCAAAGGCGTGTCAATGAGATTATCTTCACCAGACTCTCTCTTGGTGGTGGCCTTCATCTCTGCCTCCATCTGTGGCTGATCAGACGCCTTTTACACACACTTCCGTTGCATTGTCCTTACTGTCACACGGGCTTTGATGCACCGCAATCACTACTATCACCACCACCACCGTGCACTCACGCAGTCACCTGTCTCACAGATCACACCACCATAGAATCTGTGTGCCTCATCGAGGCTTGTCCTTGCCGTACATGATCCTGGGACAAGGCCGTGGTAGGGTTACATTTCCCAAACATTATTTTTCATCACACGCACAACACGGAAAACCTACGAGAACACGTGACCTCTGTGACATGAATGGGTATGCGCAATAACACTCCACACACTGATATACCTGATAGCTGAAAGTAAACACAAGGGAAATTAACTAACACATGTAAACAAAATCATTAACAAGAACAACATGAAGTTAAACGCAAACGACACGACGAAAGGAAACTGATATTCTTGTCGGCTGAAAACAAACACGAAGAAAACTGACTTAAAGTAAAGAAATCACAAACAGCACAAGACAGACAATCAACACAACAAAATAGTTATAACGAAGAACACGAACCTACAAGAGAGAGAGAGAGAGAGAGAGAGAGAGAGAGAGAGAGAGAGAGAGAGAGAGAGAGAGAGAGAGAGAGAGAGAGAGAGAGAGAGAGAGAGAGAATACACAGACAGGAAAGGGGCATAAGTGACTACTGGCACTCGGAGGGGAATTGGAGGAAGAAAGGGGAGGGGGAAGTGAGCCCACCCCCTACTTCCCCTACCTCACTAAGGAAGAAGGGGATGGAGGGGTGAATGAGGAGAGGACAGGGATCACGAGTATTAGAGAGGATGGGGTAGTGAGGCTGCGTGCCCCTCCACCCCACCCCATAATGTCCCTACTGCTGCTCTGCTCTGATGACCAATATCCTGAGGCCTCTTCCTGCCAGCCGTGCCTTCTCCTCCTCCTGTCCACCACCACCACCACCACCACCTCCACCTCCACCTCCACCTCCACCTCCTCCTCCTCCTCCTCCTCCTCCTCCTTTCTCCTCTTCATGTACTTTGGACGAGAAAAAATAACAAAACCAGTTTCTTTCACATAAACCGGCAGCAGACGCCCACTACCCGAGGTTCCGCCGCCTAATAATCTGAACTAGGCAAGGATCGAGTTGCAGGGCGGCGGCGGCGACAGCGGCACCTCCACGCTAAGCCGCAGCCTTCGATTACTCACCTCACGACTAGATTCAAAGTTCTCTGAGCGACATGGATACTGACACTTCACCACAATAATAGACCAAACAGAATGAAATAAACTCGTTTCTTTTTCTTCTCTCTCTTTCACACAATTACACAACACACGCGGGAATGAAACGTGACACCACCAGGGAATGAGTGACAAAAGCACCATGACGGAGAGAGAGAGAGAGAGAGAGAGAGAGAGAGAGAGAGAGAGAGAGAGAGAGAGAGAGAGAGAGAGAGAGAGAGAGAGAGAGAGAGAGAGAGAGAGAGAGAGAGAGAGAGAGAGAGAGAGAGAGAGTCTTTCCTCATGTTAATACTCATGCATCTTGCGGTGACACCAGGCCGCGGGACGAAGGGTGCTCCCCAGGCTGCCAAAGGGCCTCAAGGTTACGTGTGCTGTAAAAACGGTCGTGGCTGTGGTGTGTCGAGGCGGACAGACGGGTAATGATTCTGGCTAATTCCGGGTTGCCCTCAGGTGTTCCTCGGAGACAGATGGACATGATAATTCTTGGTGGCTTCACGACGAGTAATCTTGAGTAGTTTTATGTTCTAATTAAGCGTCAGTACACGGCCTTGGTGCTACCTGGCGGCGGCACTGTCACTGGCACCTCCTCCTGTTAGTTGGGAGGAACATTATCTCCTCGTCGACCCCGACTTCCCCCAATAGTCTCCCACACTCTTACCCACCCCTCCCTCCCAACCCATTTCCCGCACACCCTCCCTGCCCTCCTCGCTCAGGCCGTCACCAACGACTTGCTTATAAACACTCTTCCTCTTGACAAGACTTTGAATTGTGAGAGGTGAGCTGACTCAGCCGGTCTTTCCCAACAGTTTCTGACCACGTGTTAGCGTGCAGGCGCGCCCTTTGCCGCTCCTTCAAGCACGATCATACACACACACACACACACACACACACACACACACACACACACACACACACTGCGTAGTGTAGTGGTTAGCACGCTCGACTCACAATCGAAAGGGCCCGGGTTCGAATCCCGGGGAAGCGGCGAGGCAAATGGGTAAGCCTCTTCATGTGTGGCCCCTATTCACCTAGCAATAAATAGGTACGGAATGTAACTAGAGGGATTGTGGCCTCGCTTTCCCGTGTGTGGAGTGTGTTGTGATCTCATTCCTACCCGAATATCGGTCTAAGAGCCCTGAGCTCGCTCCGTAATGAGGAAGACTGGCTGGGTGACCAGCAGACGACCGAGGTGAATTATACACACACACACACACACACACACACACACACACACACACACACACACACAGGCGCGCGCGCGCGAACCTAAAGTTCCAATGAAAACTAACTTCCTGCCCTGTGCTGCGCCGTTCCTATGCCGTGGCGCCGTTAGGACGCTGGGCAGGATTACTAATTGCCGCCACAGTGAGTGAGCGCCGCGGCGCCGCCAGGTGAGGGTAATGGCACGACACAGTGACTCCAGTAACACGAGGCAATGGTGACGCTGACGGCTTCCCACGAGTCCCCGCCGTGCCCGCTGCCGCTGTTACCTAACGTGGTGGGCGTCAAGAGTCCCGGTGGGATCTCATTATCCTGACTTTATTCCATGGGCGGCGTCGACGTTGCAGCTACGCATAAACAAGGTAGGAAGGCAGACAGGCTGCTGGGGGCACGGCGTGGCTCGGTAGGTCCAGCCCGTCCCTAGTGTTGCCACAGCGAGGCCGCGCCACTTATTGTAAAATAGATCTTTGAGGAAACTAAATAGTTTGAATAGTGAAAACATATTAACATTCCACTATCAAATCTATTTGTTGACACATGCCAGCCTCTCCTGTCGTCCTCGCCCGCCGCCCCCGAGTCACTATGACAACCACACAAGCCAGCAGGTCACACATTCTCTGCATCACCAACATGCAGGGCGGGTCATGTCCCTTCCTATCGCACAAGGACCTTCCCTCCCGCCTCACCATTCCTCACCCCTCGCCCCTAGCCGCCTTTGATGGGGCTGTGTGTGATGGCACCGAGGGAACACAAGTAATAAAGGAGAGAAACACTGATAAAAGGAAGAGGGAAGAGCGGGAGGGAGAGGCTGGAAACGTGCCAACAGCTGTCAAGGATCCCTTCACGACACGATCACCACCACCACCACCGCCGCCACCAGTACCACCACTACCTGACTATACCTCTACCGCACCTCCCTCTCCGCAGCCTCTCTCAGCAATCGCTCACAAACATCCTCCTTCCTCCCACGCAACAATAGAAGCGGAGGTCAAAACAAGCTTGTTATCTATGAGTCCTGGCTGCAGATAACTGAGGATAAAAGATGCGAGGCCGTTGATGTGTGTGTGTGTGTGTGTGTGTGTGTGTGTGTGTGTGTGTGTGTGTGTGTGTGAGAGAGAGAGAGAGAGAGAGAGAGAGAGAGAGAGAGAGAGAGAGAGAGAGAGAGAGAGAGAGAGAGAGAGAGAGAGAGAGAGAGTACAAGTAAATTCCTGACGAACGACAAAGGGACAGACTAATTGAATCTGGAACGCGTACCCATCGCAACACAGCGCCATTACTTCGAAGTCGCCATTGCTAAGAAACCACCACCAGCACCAGCACCAGCACCACCATCTTCCTACTCGCTTTCCTTCCTCCTATTTCCTCCTTGGTCGTCACCCCGTTCTTTACTCCTTATCCTTCTTACCCTCTCTTTCTTATTATTTTTTCCCTCTTTAATTAATTCTCTATCTACCTTCTCTCTTCCAGTCTCCACGCCTTTCTATATATTCCCTTCCTCATTTACCTGCTGTTCTCCTCCTTCTCTTCCCCATTCATCTGCTACAGTTACCAGCGTCACAGCACACCTACATACATACAGTTTGACACCCTGAACCAATGCTCGCCAACACCCACCACCACCACCACCACCACCATCACCACCTCACTCGTCACCGCCGTCAGAGTGTAGCCTCCCTGACACCAGAACCAATACCCATCATTCACCATTAGCAACCTCACACGTCCACTGCCAACATTGCTGATACACTCTTTGCACGTATTAATCCCCCCCAGCCCCTTGCCCCTCGCATCCATCAGCTCCTTTCTCCCTCTTTCTCCCTGCAAGCGTTAATGAGAAGGCGTCTCCCAGGCAATTCCTTCCGTAACAATGTACTGAAGCTTCATGTAATTTAACCTGCTCAGGTCTGGTCTCCCGTAGTCTATTCCCATCTAATCAGCACCTTCAGGAATGCGCAAGGGGCAAAGACGGGTACAGTGAAGGTGCACCGTGACTTCAAAAGGCTATGGTGAAAAAGCAGAATCGCAATTAAGACCGAGAGAACAATATTCACGCGACGTTTAAGTGCGTGTGACGTCACCGCGTGGGCGACTTGTGGTTGGCTTGGCCGCTGGCGGAGGGCAAACACGCGCCTTGTTTTTCTTTCCTCGCCCCTCCGCCTCCGTCCGCGCCAGCCTTCATTAACAGTTATCAGAAAAAGGAGGAAAAACGACAAAATAACTCGTTCTTTCCGTCTTCCTCCGCGTCTAGGTTCCCGAAGGCTTGGTACAGTACATAGTGTGTGGCGGCGCTGGAGGCGAGTGACGTCAGGAATGCCTCGCCTCGCTCACGTCGCGGTGTTTGTTTGGAGTGTCATAAGAAACAGTGATGATTTTTATGTGCCCTTTTTATTGCTTCAAAATATACAGCAAGTGAATCTTGGAACTTGAGATGCGCAAACAACAGAGTGAAGACACGCTCTCTCTCTCTCTCTCTCTCTCTCTCTCTCATAACCAATTCACTAGAACAACAAACTAACTGCCAAACTAATGAAACTAACACACAACCGTCTCTCTAAAACGACTAACCAACTGACAGACTTACAAAGTAGATACACAACTAACTATTTAACCAACTAACAAAGGTGATGTGCGATACGTGATCATACCATCAACACTCAAATCTTTCAGACCATGCCAAGTCTTTCACAATGATGAGATGAGTCACATGTGGAGGAAGGCATCATTATGTGCAAGTATGGAAAGGTGAAGGGCACACCAGCACCGCCGACGGCTGCCTGACTGAAGCTTCTAAGAACAGACCAAGATTTACTGAAGGATGACCTAATCTACCTTGTGACGCCATTGTTATGTTGGGAAAGTGAAGGGTTCCCAGGAGATGAGCAGGAGAGAAAACGGAAGCAGACACGAGGGGAAAAACAAAGGAAATACACGCACACGCAAAATGGGAAAACTAGGAAAACACGCCCACACTCAAGGAAATGAAAAAAAAGAAAGAAAAATAACTAGTATACGAGAAAGGAGAAGAAAAATCGACACTTAAATATAAAACGAAGAAAGCAACACACACGAAATGAAAAAAAAAAACAACAACACAAGGAAAGAAAAAGAAAAAAAAAACTGACTCATACACGGAAAAAAGGTAACACACACACACACACACACACACACACACACACACACACACACACACACACACACACACACACACACACACACACACACACGATGGAATACAAAACACTGATAGAAGGGAAATTGATGAAGAAGGTCCATATGAAGAGAAGAAACGGATACCGGAAGGATGGAAGGAAGGATGGATGTGGGTTTTGAGTGGATGCTGGAGGAGGAGGAGGAGGAGGAGGAGGAGGAGGAGGAGGAGGAGGAGGAGGAGGAGGAGGAGGAGGATTACCGGGAAGGGAGAGTGGTAGTGGGCGGTGGGCGGGGTGATGTAGCGTTGAGGTGGATGTGTTAGTGGGTGGATGGTGGTAGTGGTTGCACAAGGACAGGAGGGGGGAAGGGGGGGTATGGAGGTAAGAGTGGAGAGAAGGAAGAGGAGGAGATGGCCAGACCTGCTAACTCACCTCCACCTCCACCACCACCATCACATCTTCACAGCCCCTCCTCCTCCTAGTGACTATTATGTAACTAACGTAACTGGTCAACAAAGGTAACCTCGACGATCTACCTTCACCGATGACCTCTACAAACACACACACACATACATACACACACACACACACACACAGGAGTGAGAGACGCAGAAGAGGAGTACCGCAGGGTTGCCTCGGGCGCCTCCAACCCTCTCAGTCTCACCCAGGCCGCTAGGAACGAACCCACCATCAGCCACCTTCACACACACGCACTTACTCACATTAGCTCCCTTCCGCACCCCGACACTTGTCCCCCACGCCGCCCCCGCCACGCACCTCGCCTGCCTCCTACCTATTACAGTGGCCAGGGCGTCAATCCCATGAGTCTCCGCCCTGGTAGACGTGCGCAAAGACTCCTTATAGCTTGCTTGAACGAAATATCTGGCGAGCTGCCGCATCTAAAGGCCCTCACGGTCGCCCTCAACTCAAATCCACGAGCACCTGACTCACTCTCTCTCTCTCTCGTACGCGTTCCTGTGTTATTTGCTAGCCGCAGTGTAACCTTGAGTGTTTTTCCTCCGTTCTGGTGCTCTGGTCGTCGCTCGCCAAGCCACGGCAGCGTTGAGAATGGGTAATACTAATACGCGACACCAAGACTGGGTGGCGCCGATAGGTGGTGTGCGGTATCCTGTTCCTGGCTAGCTTACGAACGCGAGCACACTAGGCAATGTTTGTGAGGCTGTGCGTAGATGACAAAAAAAGAAAATACATGCGCTTTCCTGATTTCCCGTATCGTTAACCTTCACGCTACTTGGAAAAAAGTACTCTGGGAAAAAACTACACACACACACACACACACACTAAGGGGGCCACATCTACACCAGTTACATCTACAAGCGGAACGTGGCAACCCAGCAGATCACGTAACCCTCCTCCATAACTAATTACAACTGACTTCCCACACCCATTGTCTTGGTGCGCATCAAATGTCGCAGCAACGAGTAACTAAGTTTGCGTCAGGACCTGAAGTCACAGCGGTGGGTCTAAAGGACACACGCGAGAAGAGGATGGGAGTAAAGCAATGAAATCAATCCAGGAACTTTCCTTAAGTGGCTGCACGTGGCATCGGGTCTGGCGGGCCACGAGAGGTGAGGAAGAACAAACAAACAGGTGAACAGGCTTAGTGTGAGGGAGTGAGGGAGGCTGGGCAGTGGGGGAGTGGCCGGGTGGTTGGCGACGCGTGAGGAATTCAATATAGACTGCATTATTCTATTATTAAAAATAACCACATATCTGACTCTGACACAAGCCATTGTCTGTCTCTGTGTCTCAATCGATCGTTCCGTCTCCGTCACTAGTGGAGCGGCAACCCGGAACAAAGATAAGTGGAAAAGCCAAGTGGAGTTTTCAGAAGGTAATGGTTGTTGTCAGTCTGGGAAGTCGTTAGGTTGTTTTAGCGCTGTAGTCTGGTTCGCTTCACTGGTGCTTTGAGGCATCGAAGGACGGTTCAGAAGCAATAAAAAGCTACTGCATGAACGACTTGTCTTCTGCTGTTTGTCTTGCGATTACATAATGTCAAGGATTTAGCTTCAGTGTGGCGTGTGTGTCCATCTGTGTTTGTCCTCTCTCTCTCTCTCTCTCTCTCTCTCTCTCTCTCTCTCTCTCTCATGCATTCCGCGCCGTTATGCTGGCCAGTGCAAAAAATGAGCAGCCTGTTGGTAGAGTCGTGAAACGTGACGCGTGAACTGTGACGCCTTGCTTCCACCCATGCATGTTTGGGTCCTGTCTAGCACCTCTCCTCCCCCCCTCCCCTCTCTCTCTCTCTCTCTCTCTCTCTCTCTGGTTGCTATGTGCGAGTTTCTACATTTCACAACAAGACCATTCTGCCCACACACACACACACACACACACACACACACACACAGGAAGTTGCACTAACACACATACGCACACTCAGTCACAAGACCCACATACAAGCGCAGAGAGAGAGAGAGAGAGAGAGAGAGAGAGAGAGAGAGAGAGAGAGAGAGAGAGAGAGAGAGAGAGAGAGAGAGAGACGAGAATGCAATAATAATGACAATGCTAATGGTGATAATGGTGATGGTTGTGTTGCTGATTACTTTTATTATTATTACTACTGGTGTTTGAATGGCGTTTGTTCATGTGCTTGTATGTGTGCGTGCGTGCGTGAGCGCGTGTGTGCCCAAGGTAGCAGTGAGTCAAGTCCCTTTTTCAACCGTCTTATTCTGAGCTGAGGGTAACTTGATATTGGCTCATCCTACGTTGTATTTGTTTTCGTTTTTCCCCCCTTACTCCCTCTCTCCCTCTCTCCCTTCCCTCAGTCGGTCAGTCAGTCCATTGCATGCACAGACACACGCACTGGTTAAACTCCACTTCTCTGCTGCACCACACACACACACCTATTTATGTTCCTTTCGACAATACAAACCAGAGATATGGCGTTAGATTGCATTCTATCTACATCGAGAACAATAAAAAGAAGAAGAAGGAGAAGAATGAAGAGGAGGAGGAGGAGGAGGAGGAGGAGGAGGAGGAGGAGGAGGAGAATATCAAGATCATCATAAACAACGACAGCGACAATGAGAAGAAATAGGGCAAGAAGAAAAGACCAAGAAACACGCGAGTAGAACAGTAGCCTTCACTTTACCAAGCAGTCATTTCTCTCTACCTCTCCTCGCCTCGCCTCTCAGCCTTACGCCGCCGCTTCAGTTTTCACTCCCCGTCACTTTCACAACCATTTCGTATTCCAGCTGTGTTCGGGGTCGGTAATGGGAATCCTGCCACCCGTCTACTTGAAGGTCCTCGCTTCCTACAGGGTCACGAGTCATCTACAGATCCTGCACAACAACTATGGGCCCCTCAGCATCCTGTAGTCCTTCCTCCTCGTCTCTCTCTCTCTCTCTCTCTCTCTCTCTCTCTCTGACATACAATACCTTTATCTACAAGTGGTCTGCACCTCACAAAGGAACTATTGGAGGGTAAGTCTAACGCATTACACGCCTACGAAGGTTTGCCGCCCCTTAAACTGTTCAGTCTTATGTTTAAAGGGTAAGGTTGCGGGAGGGGGTGAAACTTCTTAACCCAGATAGGAACTGTAATACTGACGGCGGCGACAAGTTAATTGCAATATTTATACACCGCCGGAAGGACTGAGAGAGAGAGAGAGAGAGAGAGAGAGAGAGAGAGAGAGAGAGAGAGAGAGAGAGAGAGAGAGAGAGAGAGAGAGAGAGAATTTTCGGGTAAAACAAACAAACAGAACCTCATGACCCCCTTCCGCACAACCCTTGAGGGACTACCGAGACCCTCAACACCAGCAGCAGCAGGAGGAGGAGGAGGAGGAACAGTCGCAGGGCCCAGAGGCAGCAGGGAAGTCCCGAATCCAACAACATCTCATTACGGACTTAAGTTCCATCACACACACACACACACCATCATCATCTCCGGGTCTTGATTTGGTGGACTTCAGTTACCATCTCTCTCTCTCTCTCTCTCTCTCTCTCTCTCTAAACAGGTAGTACATACACTTTCTCCCTTCAGCATTTAAATATATACCTGATGTGTGTTAGACTTACATTTCAAATCAACACATTTTTCCTCCTCTCTCAAGATACAGCCTAGCAGGAGAACAGATGGCTCACGTACCAAACAGAGGCGCGGGGATGATATCCAAACTTCGAGGCCCAGTAAGGATAGGAGGAAAATTAGGAAA